>NC_060274.1:34332223-34629370 GCF_021613505.1 Equus quagga | reverse complement strand
ATGCTTTCCATGTAGTATAACATACCAAATAAGCCTAATTAGTTTAATATCTCCATTTTTATAGGAAAGAACAAATTCTTTGAGGTGAGGTGTTACAGAGGCCCTCTAGAAAACTTCAAAGTTATTTCCTGGTCAAAAGTTTCATTTAGAATTTGATTTGGGTAGTTTGTCAAAAACATCAAAATGTTTTAAAACACTTGATCGATAGGATTATAGGTCACTGTCAAATAAGTCTTAGTTATCCATTTAACCATGGTGGCAAAGATTTTCAGGCAAATACAGAAAGTTAAATGGTTGTAAAAAAAAAAAAAAAAAAAAAACCTTGGCTTTGGCTTTTGTGATAAAAGAACTGATAGAAACAAAACAGGAAACTATTTTGATGAAATGTAATTACTTTAGGACAAATTTACTTTCTTAACAAAAAGTCTCCATTTCTTATAAGTTCTTTTACTGAAAGCATACATTTTGTCATAGCATAATTTTTTCTAATATGGCAAAAGAAATGTTTACTAACAGGCTCAAACATCTTTGAGTTTTTCCATAGCAACAGGCCCAAAGTAGGTCAACTTAGACTTGTTTAACAAGGAATGTTTCAGTGTTTTATTTTACTTAGAAATCATCTAGACATTCAATGAATTTCCATCATTTAACTTAACTTAGCAAAACTCTAAGGTTTCAAGTTACCAAAAAGATTTTGAAGTTATTTTTAAGTACATGTACCATAACATATAATTATTGTTAAAAAGTTCACCTGAAAACATTTTGATCTTATTTGCACATATTTAGTTTACTTGTTCCCAATAATCATGTTTAGATTACCTACAAAAACTTTGTGAGACATTAGACAAAGTCAACCCTCAATGTTTTTGCTGCCAAATTTTGTAACAGAGATAATATGAATTTGTTTGACTTTTATTAACCCAAAGGATTTCCTATTTAATGATGATAACTCTAAAGACAATAAACTTCAATTAACTCTAATACTGAATATTTTCCTAGATCATGTGATCCTGAAATTCATTTACATTAGTTTCTATTATATTTTTGAAAGTATACTCAATTTGTATAGTGCTTGTTTTAAGCCAATTAAATAGGGCTCTTTTAGAAATTACGCCATCCACAGGTAGGAAAATACCACATCTATATAACATACATATATATAGACACAGGTACATAGAGAGTCCATAGTTATTGTTATAAATTTACTGCCATGAGCGAGGTAGAGTAATACAAAGCTTACTAGTTACAAAAGAATAATTCTATCCAAATTGTGTTTCTGACAGATGGAATAAATAAATTTATCTGCTTGGATGAGTAAAGCTTTTTTCCTTCTAATATTTGTGAAGACACTTAAGATGCTAGATTTTCAGCAAGGGTACTTCTATAGCTGTTTCTCTCTTTTCCTTCCGTCTTAGAAACTCGTAATGGTCTAGATAACAGTTCCCATAGAGGTTATAAGCTTTTTGAGTTAAATAGAGGAAGTTTTGGGGATTGGTGAAAGGGAATTGGTGAAATATGAACTGCCTCCAGTTCCAGAGAGCTCCTCCAGGAGCTTCATTTCCAGTTTTGCAAAGATTTAAAGATAAGGACAGTTGATTTCAATTCCTCAGAAATTGGGTTGTAACTTAAATGGCATCATAGATTGATCTGCATGTCCACTACTCCATCCCTAATTTGCTTCTTTCCCTCTGGGTACATAGTCTTATTTTAACTGAGGAAAGAAGTCCTATTAAAAAAAAAAAATTCCTGTCAGTCTCTGAAGATCAGCTTCCAGTTTGGCCAAATTTCTCATCATAAATTACTAACTCCTTTCAAATATCTTGTCAGGTTTCAGCTGGGACGAACAGTAAATATTTCTGGCAGTATTAAGCATCTCCATTAAATTTTAGTTTCCCCTTGACTGTTTAAAGGAATAACATAACAATTTACCAGAAAATCTCTCAGAGTTTTATTAACTCTGTGAGGGGCCCATACAGGGCCTCCTTTGAAGGTAGCTATGAGAGTGTCTGTAAAGCTATTATCTTAATGAACGTTTGCATAGTGTTTTCTTTTAGGTACTCCTAATATCTTAATTTTTCATTAGCTTTTTGCAATGAAACTTTCCACAAGGCTGTTTTGGAATATTGAAAACTTTGCTTTTAAATGCACTTCTTAAATGGGCTTATCTAATTAGAATATTCATTCTATATGCCAATATAATTCCCTGAGCCTGGCAGAAGTTTGGCAGGATCTTACCTGCAAATGAAGTTTAACCCCATTTCTGCCCAGCCAGTTCTGGTTGCAAAGGGAGTGCAACCCACATTTCTGTATGACCATATTTTGGGGCCCCAACCTGATGGTTACCAAGCCAAGCTCTAAGGACATAAACTAAGCTTAGGAAGATCTTGCTGTTGTTTTTAAATATTTACAGCTTCTGAAACCATTGTTTTTAAGTAGGTGTGTCAGAATGTGGCACATTTGACTTTTTAAAAATTAAACATTGCATTCAAATTGTCTAGTCTGTGATTCTCAAATCTAGTGCGCAAAAAAACAAGTTTTGGAAGTTCAAACTAGCCCCAAAGTGACCACTGTATTTTAAACCATCCTTAGTATTATTAGTCCACTGGGATAAAACTTTACAAGAAGAAAGATCATAGTTCTTAAATATAAAGTCAGCGGGAACTTTCTAGGGAGGAAATTCTCAGGAACTTTTACAAGATGAAATTTCCATGTTAAAGCACAGCTGGACAAATAGACAAAGAGACACCAGTTGCAAGCCCCCGTTTGTTACTTAGGCTTCTGACCCACTGGCTAAACTGTGCCAGTTTCAAGAACCAGGTTGTTACCTGGTTACAGCTGTTTGGACAAACTACACAAAAGTCATAATTTGAGCACTCATCAGATAGGGAGTAAACCCTCACATGGCAGTAGTCATAGCTGGCTCAAACAGAGAAACTCTTTGAGATGGCAACACCTGTGAGCTGCCATAACTGATCCAAAGAGGGAAATCCTTTCAGACAGCAGAAGACGTGACTTGGCTTGGAGACAATTGTTGCCTGGTCAATTGACCCCAGATTGGACTATTGCCCCCAGAATCCCAAAGAAAGACGAAGACCTCAGCCAAAAGGGAGGGAGATCAGAACCTGAGTGGACTCATCCTTGGAAGAGCTGATGGTCCATGGAAGTGGTGCACACACAAGGGGACTCGTGTTCATACCAAACCTGTTTCCAGGAGACACTGGTATGCAAAGATGAGATCGCTTCATATCCCACTTCTGACACCATATGTCAACCTATAGAAGCAGAAACCAGTTTAAGAGGCAAAACATTTATTTGGGATCAAAGAATTGCAATTCAGGGAACAGATTCAGGTAGAAACCCAAATAAGTGTCCTGTTTACAAGAGAGGGACTCAGGTTTTTATGAGAAAAATGGAAGAAGATGAGGTATGTTGTATTAGAGTTCATTGCTGCCAGATGAGGTAATGCTAGGATTGTACTTCATAGATTGACTTAAGATTCAGTTATCAGGCAAAAGGCTGGACTTGTACTTCGTTGATTGGTTAGTGATTTGGTCATCAGCTCCATCAGCAAAGTCCAATTTCAACATTTCTTACAAACAGGATATTCTTGTCCTTACTGACTACTTAGAATGTCAGCAGTTTAGTCCAGTTTGGGGGATAAAGAAAGCAAGATGAGCTAGGAAAATCCTTGGAAATGGCTGCTCTGCCTCCATTTTAATGTGGCCCCACTCATGTCATCTTTCACAATGTGCAGTCTTGGGAAACTGATTTAAAATACCAGCCTTGCTTTCCCCATTTCCAAACTGAGGATAATAATATTTATCCCACAGGGTTATTTGCAGGATTTAATAAAACAATAAAATACACTAATTAGCATACTGCTAGAGTGTAGTCCATGTCCAATCCAAGAATGCTACTATTGCTGTTACTATTCCACCAACATTCTCTAAGTGTTTCTCAGAATTCTCACCATTTATCATCCCTCCCTTCACCTTGTGGTCAGACTTTTCTCTCTTCTCTTTCCAGTCACTCCTTCCTTCCCCCATTTCTCTCGCAAGTCACCTTCTTGTTTTGAAGCAGTGGCTCAAACGCTTAACTGGCCTCCACCACACACAAAGATGTGGCTTGCCTTAGCAGTTTTTCCCATAAGGTCACTCTCGGCTTCACTCTACCTGGGCAGGAAGTAGAGCCACACTGGGCCACCTTGCCATGCTATTGGCCCTCCTGTTTGTGAGACTCTTGTTGCCCCTGCTTCATGGCCATCTCCCCGGCAGGCAACCTGGCTGTGCTGAAGCTGGAGCAGGAAGCATTGGTGGTGGTATTCTCGGGTAGCTTGGCAATCCTGCTGGGCATGGCCCACATCACAGTCTGCTGCATCCACTGGTACCACCACCAGGAGGGCAAGGACCTTGAGAGACTTCTCTGACTGGCCATGTTTAAGCCGGATGTGTTGTGGGATTTGGTCCTGAAAGTGGATAAAATCACCTCCATAGAGGCCAAGGACGGTACCAGCAGTACCCTGTCAGTGCTGATGCTGGAGAAGCATGATGCAGGCATGTATTACTGCACTGCCTGGGACCCATATCCAGCCCCATGAGCCACAGTGGCCCCCATACAAAAAGAACTCAGACTCCCTTGGCTGTTTCTGCCCGGCAATTTCCACCACCCCTGGGTCCCTTAGGTTGCCCTGGGGTCATCCCTCAGCATCCTAGACTCTTCTAGGCCACCTCCACCAGCCCACTGCAGACAACCTGATGAGACTGAAGAGCCCAAGTGCACAGGCTGGCGTAGACTCAGGGAGCCATCTAGTCAGAGGAGACCTTTGTAAAGATCATTTGGTCAGCGTTTCTGAAGCATTTGGAGGAGAGTCTGTTCCACTTAATCCAGTAGCCACAAGCTACATGTAGCTATCAAGCACTTGAAACGTAGCCAGACCAATAGTCCAAGGTGAGATGGACTGAATGTGTAAAATACAAACCAGAGTTTGAAGACTGAGTATAAAAAAAGTGAAATATATCGTTAACAATTTCTCTATTGATTGCATGTTGAAATGATAATATTTTGGATATCTTAGACTAAATGAAAATAGTCATAAAATTATTTTTACCTGTTTCTTTTTACCTTTTTAATGCAGCAGCTAAAATAAATTTAATTGTGGCTCAAATTAGTGACTCATATTTATTTCTATTGGATAGTTCTGTTAGAGACTAACAATTTAAGAATCTCACCATCCCTCCTGAAGAATATGTAGATAAAATATTTTGCAAATCATTTGAAGGGTAAAGGACTCTCCAAAGATTTACCACAAAGTGGTTGAAAGCAATTCCTAAATCCAGTTTCTAAGTTGCTGCCCCACCATCCATCGATCACTTTGTGGCAGAGGAGTCAGTGGGTAGATGCACAGGAGACAATACTGCCACCTTCTCGGCGCCCTCGTCCATTAGCAGGCCCACCACTCAGATCGTGGTAGTAGATGACAATCTCCATGCAGGATGATGCAGTCAGCCCTGGGGAGACATCAGGCCATCTGGCCTCCGCTTTCCCCTAACCTCACCCCATATGGAAATTTGGGTGGATCTCCAGCTGCTACGGACATCTGTTCTTTCATCTGTATAAAGATGTGTTTTAACTGCTAAAGTTCCGTGGCTCTGATTTCTGTAGTAATGCAAAATCATTAAAAAAGTTATAACTATGTTCACTACCTTTTTATAAAGCCAATAAACTTCCTCAAAAAAAAGAAAGAAAAGGAAGGAAAAGAAAGGGAAGGGAAGGGCAAGAAAAGAGAAGAAAATCTGTGTTACTCATTCTCAAGCCCCAAACAGGAAACCCCTCTGCTGCTGTATGTGGGGAAGAGAAAAAAAGCTTTTTGAGGTCTAAGCTGAATTGACACATTTTCAGTTGAAAATTCAAAGTTTATGTACAGTTTAATAGCATTGGTAAAAATGGTTAAAGAAAAGTCTAAATGATCTGAAGGAAATGGGTTCCTCAGATTCATTAACTCATTGTCTGTCTCCCTTGGCTTCTGTTTTTGCAGTGAGGAATTTTTAATTCAGACATGCCTGCCTGTGAAAGAACCCAGCACTCCCACCTTCTATTGAAGGCCTAGGTCGAGGCTAAGACCCCCCCAGTATGTGTGAGAAGGGGTCAGGGTAGAGGGGGCTGAATCTTACTTTAGCTCTGTTTTCAGGTTGTTCCTTCATTGCATCTTCCCCATTGTGCTAATAACACAGAACCCTTTCTCCTTCTTGCCCCCACCTCAGTGCCTGACTCCATGGAGGAGGGAGCTCTGTGAACTGGTGGTAATGAGGGTGTGGCCAACAGGGGAACAAGCTCCTCACTCATCTCCCTACAGAACAGCATCGTCCACGTTCCCCAGAGGAGCTGCCCAGTGCTCTGTTGTAAACCTCCACACTGCCCTACACCCCATCTTCACCCCTCACTGACTCCTGCTTTGCCATTTATGAGTTCTGCGACCTTGAGCAAGGTCTTACCTCTTCTAGGTAACGGTTTTCTCATCTCCAAAATGGAGAAAACAACAGTGCCCAAAATGCATCTTCTCTGAATTATACCACTTGATTTCAGTTTCAACCTCTGAGCTTGCAGACACTCTTTTCTGCATGAAAATCCTACAGAGAAATATTTAGATGTCAGTTCTATATCTTTCCGGATGGAGTGATCTCATCTTCAGGGTAATCACTGCCAGATTCTTAAACTTTGATTTCTAAAAAATGGCCCCAACTTGTTTCACTCTCACAGTCACTTGATTTAGGAAACATTCCAGCTGGCCTCTCTCTAAATGAGGGATTCAGTATGGCAAGGTCATGGTTGGTGAATTTCTGCTGATGCCCCGGGGAGTGTTAATTGAATACAGGAGGACAGAGTATAATAGTGAACGGATGAGAGAGTCAAGGACGTCTGGGTCAGTCATGGAGACTGAGCAGAACACACATGTGAGAAGTTGGTTTGACTACTTTGTGTGCAGAATCTGCAGTGTTCCTGGGCATACCCCCAACCACACTGGTAACAGCCTGAGAGCTGCTGAGAAATGGAATCCCCTTACTGAGGAGAACCTGAGCGTCAGGGCCTGTGGTGACTAGGTGATCCTTGTCCGCAGGTTAGGGAGAAGAGGTTCATGGAGGAAGCAGCCACCATATGTAAAAATTCAAGAAGTGAATCAAGGGTTTTTGGTGGCATTTTGGAGACATCTCTACAGAGCATTAATTGACTTACTGTGTACAGTACAAATATTTGTGGTTGAGTGGGTTCCTTTACACCTTTCATATCCCTTTTTTTCCCAATATATAGGTGCCCACACAGGACATAAAGCTACCCAGTTCAACTTTCTGAGATTGAGTCTCCCCATCAGTTAAAGGGGTGTAGGAAGTGTCCTACCTCAGAGAGGCGCTGGAAGTTTCATTGAGTTAATCCATGTAAAGACCTTAGACCCATGCCTGTCACATACTAAGTGTTCAATAACTGTTAGTGCTGGTTGTTATTATTTGTGACCTGGACCTGTGTAAGAGGGTATAAATGAGACACAGAGAGGAGTCCACCATGATGAATGTTCCTCCCAAGAGCCTCTTGGAGCTCAGATGTTTGAAAGAGCAAACTTCAGCCTTGGCTAGGATGGCCACTATGCTCTGCTTCCTCTATGGATGCTGGGAGGAGCTGGTACAGCCTGAGGCCTGTTTCTGATGAGGAACCTGGGACTCAGAGAGAGACTGTAGCATCCAAGATCACACGGCATTGCTAGCAGCAGAGAAGGGATTTGAAGCGGGTATGAATGTCCTTAAAACATGCTTTTCCCACCACACAGCACATATCCAGGAAGAACTGAAATAAAGGAAAAAGAAGAGGAGGGGGGACAGGCTGCTCTGTATATTCAGGAAGATGCAGAATATGTTGCCACAAATGTACCCAAGTAGGAAATGTGGTCCTGTAATGGAAACGGTTGAAACAGAGAATTCTAATTTATTGGGTGAAACATCATTAATCAATCAAACAGAATATTTGAGTAAATAATGATAGGTCTGGCACTATGCTATTCATTATGTATTCACCTCAAGGGAAATAAAGAATTAAACTAATGATTCCTTGATTTCATGTAGTACATAAGTGTTCTGAGAAGGTAGAAATTAATGGAACATTGATAAAGCCTCATGGAACCGGAAGATTCAAGTAAAGATATTGCCAAATAAGAAAACGAGAAAGTCTACTTTTATCACAGACAACTGGGTTGAAACAGTAAGAAGGATTAGTAAAATTGCTATTGTAATCAAGTTTTCTGACACTGAAAGGACATATCTCGGGAAAAACAGCATCCCAAATTTTCAAATATGTTATTATTTATAGATCTTTATTATTTTTTAATCAAACTCTCCAGTCATTAATGTTCACTAATACTTTGGGTATGGGAAAAATAGGACATTTTTAGCCAGTTCCCTCCTTGCCCATGTTTGCTGTGAGAGGGGATGTGGGGGATCTCTCTGAAGAGGAGGATGAGTGTGGCTGCTTCACAGACTTGGTCATGCAGCTCCACCCACAGAGAATCTTCTAGGAGGGCAGGGATGAGACCCCACAGCACCTCATGCTGGGGAGTTCTGTCTAGAGATGCCATTGATATCATTCAAGTCAAGGAACATAAAGAGCGTACCCCTAATCCCATATAGGCCTCCCAACAGTAGATCTGTGTTCAGCTCAGTCTGCTTCAACAGGAAAGTGGTGAAGGTCATGGGTCCACTGAACTCCCGTGTTACGCCAGGGGTTGTGCTATGTACCTTCCTTAAACTGATGCTGGGAGATAGGTTTTCTTATTTCATTTACATAGTTGAAGATGCTGAGTGTTAGATGGCAAATAAAGCAAACTGATAAAAAGCAGAATTGGGATGAAAAGCAGCGCTGAATGATTTCATGCTCTCTTCTATAGTACACTGTGTGGACTCGATATAAGAGAAATAATTTGGGGTTCCAGCTCTACCATTTACTACCTGAGGGGCGTTATGTTACACCCTCATCCCCTCTGGGACTTGCTTCCCACCTCAAAATAGCGTCATTTAGCTAAAGTAAGCTAATAGATGTAAATGATTTGGAAATTGTAGATACTATGTGAAAGTAAAGGATTAAAGTTTCATTTTAACATCTTTTATCCATTCCAATGAGATCTGTAATATGAACTATCTCTTAGCGATAACCAATATTTAAGGAGTGCTCATGTAGGGAATGCATCATGCTTGATGCAGTAGGGGGATTTAACAATGACTAAAACATAAGGCTGATGTAGAAAAATGAAATTTAGCACAGGATATAGGAAAGCAACAGGTAACAACTGGTCAAGCAAGGCAGAAGTGCCAGACGCTAACTAAGTAATGGAGTTATTTGCTGTTATATAGACTCAGAAGAGGGAGAGAAACCCCTAAGAAAAGAAAAGATGCTACAGATATTAAATGATATTGCTCACGAGTGAATAGAACTTTCGTGTGCTGGATATGTAATGACAGTTTCATTTTCTCCCAGTCTCGGCTGAGCCCTAAGTGTAAGGCAACAGTCACAAGGTATGCTTGCATCCATAACAAAAGGGACCAGATCAGTGATTCTAGCTGGGGGCAATCCCCCCTCCAGGGGGCCTTGGTAATGTTTGAAGATATTTCTGGTTGTCACTATGGATTGGGGGTGCTGCAGACATCTAGTGAGTAGATGGCAGGGATGCTGCTGAACATCCTACAATGCACAGGACAGCACCCCATCTCAAAGAAGTTTTGAGCTCAAAATGTCAGCAATGCCAAAGTTGAGAAACCCAGGGCAAGCTACTTTTCTGAAAGACTTGCTATGAGATGGCCAGAATTGATAACTCCAACCTTTGGCCATGAACTACATCTAGCCTGGGTACAGGAGGAGTTTACAGAATCCTTGGGGACACTGATTCTGCAGAGACTTTCTCAAAGAGCATTGTTGGCAGTGTCTTGGTAACCTCTCTCTTCTCCCAGTGAGGACATGTGAGGAGGCAGCACTCCCACCTCCACACCAAGCAAGGGGACTCCCCAGGCCCTGGGCCACCAGGGGACCAGAGCAGAGGTCTGTGTGAGGAGTCATGGAGGTGTTTGACCTGTGTCCTGAGGGTTGGTGGCTAGAGAGACCAGTGAAGACTTACCTGGAAAAGTCAAAAGGTGTCTTCAGATCATAGCAGACTGGGTAACTTTGACCAACTTTCCTAGTGAAATCAATAAGATAACCTTGATGAAACAATAATAATAAATAATCTTCCTAAAATGTTCTAAGACCTAAAAAGATAACAAGGTATGAATGACTTTTAGCTTAGTAAATGGACTGCTTATTTTGGTGTCATATAGTTGTGAGTCAAGCTTCCATATGGTGCTGACCGATTAGTAACCTCAGAAACCACTGATCTGGGCTCAGGGCTCTGAGCGCCCATTTCTTCTGCTAGCATTCTAGGAGGCTCCCTCCTCCTCCTGTTCCAGGTTCTCTATCTCCTCTGCCTTCCTTCTTTGGGGGCACACAGTCTGGGCAGACAGGATGTTATGGCTACAAATATTCATCTGCTTTTTACTCTGGGAGTGGAAATTTATTCCTCTATTTCTCAAATTGATTGACGAATTTTAAAAAATTAATGTTCTACCTTGTGATAATCTTGGTTTTTGTTTTGGAAATACTATTCTTCCATTTAAAGTTAAAATTGGATACACACAATTGAAGTGACTTAAAATATTTATTTCAATAGCAGAAAGGGAGCATATACTTTTACTCTAGGATATCCAAATATAACTTCATACACATACAGGTATTGACAGACACCAGATCAGGCTTTTGAAGATCAGCAATTGAATTGAAAAGAAAACCTTGTTCAAAGTCAGTTACATGAAAAAAACTGCAACCATAAGGTACATAAAATTCTGTCTGTCCTTCTTTAGTCCTTAATAAAAAATTCACAGAAGAAGACATAGTGACCTAATACATTGCCCCTGGAAGCCTACAGGATCATTGGAGCCAAGATAATAAGCATACACAGCCCTTATCATGACTGTGACCACATCCTTCTCAACACGGAGCAAGCTCGGTCCTGAGTCCAGACGTCAACCCTGTCTAGGCCTCAGCCTCAGCCTGCAGCACTTCCTGTGTTTCTCAGGTCGATGTGTCAGTATCAAAGAAAAGGGGAAGAAGAGTCTAACGGCTATCAATTGCACCCCCACAGATGCCAGTAGCTGTGCCCCCAAATGTCTGGTTTGACATCATGTCCTATTGACATAGATTCCTATTTACAAACTGTGTGTTGTAACGGCTTGACTATCTCAGAAAGAAGGTAAGGCCTATTATTTTATTTCTCAGGGATTTGTAGTAATAGTGAAAAGCTCAGGCTGAAGGTGCCGGTAATGAACAAATTGGAATTCATATCTTTTTAGCTCCCAGTGGCTGTGAGATAATGTGCTAGATGTTGTATGTGTTCAGAAGCTCACATGATCATCATAAAAACCCCGCAAGTAAACTTATTTCACGGAAGACAGAATTGATGCTTAGAGAAGGGCCGTAATCTGTCTAAACAAATAGCCCATGTTGTTTCAATTACACTATTGGGCCACTTCAAATACCCTTAGTGTTTGTTAACTTTATGAGAATATACTCTGGCATCTGTGGACAAAGATGGGTTTCGTAGACCTGCTGCCCAGCCCTGCAGATCCTGGTAAGGAACAAATGAATAGTCACTCAAGAAGCCATGGCTTAATGGTCACCTGAGGCGCATAGCTGATAGAGGTCCCTTTGTGGACAGTCTACCCTAGGAGCCTTCTCCCTAGTGGAGGGGAAAGGCTATGAAAATCACCTATCTTCTGTGTTTCATGAACTTCCTTTAGCAGGAAATATCATGGTTAGGGTACAACATGGGGAGGGCTTGAAACCCCATGGCCTGGACTTAAGTAAACAATCAAAATGTGTGATGAGCACAATGTTTTCGAAATTTGTAGCCAGCTCATTTTTATTCTTCCACATGAGGTGTCACCTGTAGCCCTTCCTCCACTTAGGCAAACTATGAGATTTACCACCCGTGGGAGGAGACGGTGGCTGTGCCCAGAACAAGCTCACTTTTTGACTTAATCATGGGATCATGGACTTGAAAGTCAGATTTAGTTGAAAAAGGAAGGGATGTTCTAAATTTTCAAATCTCTTATATATATAGGTCAAAAGGCAAGCCTCACAAACTGGGAATACAAATGTTCCTAGCGGTACTAGACACAGAAAACTGGGGGTGTGATGTCAGCGAAGTTAGGATCCACCTCAAGAGGAAGGGGAAGTACTTCTTTCTGGGATTTGTTGAGAGATGGTGGGGAGACAGCAGGTGAAGGGACTTCTGCTTCCCTTGTCTCTGAGGGTCTTATTCCGGAAGAATAGAAACTTCAACATAAACCCAAAACAGATGGAGAGAGAATGTGAGAACAGCTGGCTGATCTCAAGCTTCCCCAATAGGCCATGGTAGAACAACATCAACAGTGGAAGGTATTTGCAAAGACGATCCCAAACCAGCACTGATTTTCCCCACAGGCTGCACATATAGCAGATCCAAACACGTCTCGGGGTCTCTAAGAGGGTGAGAAGTGCTGAGGGGTCCAGCACACGCAGCACGCTCAGGATGAGGATGAGAAGCTGCAGGGTGGGAACTTCATATCCCAAGGCATGGTGTGAATCACTGGTGGGGTTCAGGTCTGGTTATTGCACCAGCCAATTCCGAGGAAGAGGCCAAATCCCAGAGACCAGCAGGGCAAAGGGCTGGAAGTCAGTGAGGACACAGAGAGTGGCAGGAGGAGACTATAAAAACTAACACTCCTCCCACGTGTAGTGATGTCATCTTGGGACAAGAGGAGGAAGAGAGGAACAGAAAAGATGAAGACTGTACCAAAAGAGACTGAATCAACCTGAAAGAGACCATTCCAAACTGGAGGAAACCATTTTAAGTCTGTAAGTTTAGTGCCTCCCTCCAACATCAGAACAAGAAAGAGATGAGATGTGTCATTTACATATAATGACACTCCTCTGCAACACACACTGAGTGGCAGTGTGTGTCTGTTCTACCACGTGCCCTGCTCAAGGGTGCCTGGGTGAGGGGGCACCAGTGGGGACAAAAATCCCATCTCTTGCCCACCCCCCTCTACACCCGGGAGCAGGGCTGCAACAGCCTGGAGAAAGAGTGCCTTTTTCTAATTCTGTCTAGGGGTGCGTCTTTTTTTTAATTAGTAAAAAGGAGTCTTATGTGCTATGGGAGGCCCTATTTAGCAGGTAGTAAGTAGAAAGAGTTATGTAGACAAGATACAGAGTTTTAAATAAATTGAATCCATGAAGCTTCCTGGCCCTAAGGAAAGACAAATCTAGCCTAGATAAAAAGAATTATCAAAGAACCAATGGATATAGTATTGTTTGAATCCAGTAACCAGACTTTAAATTCCAGAGCCTTGAGAGAAACTGACAGTCATGGCAAACATAGGGGGAATAAAAGGCCTTTCCACAGACCACATAAACCACCAAGTAGGACCCCAAACGCTAGAGTCAGAGGACAGGAGTGGACTTGAGCATCTCCAGCGATGTAACACCCACTCCAGTGACTGTTGTGAGAATTATGAGGTTTCTAAGTCCAAAATGCTTAGCATCAAGTCTGGTGTAGAGCAAGGACTCAGTGAGATTAATTATTAGTACCTGTAATTAAATTTTACTTTTGTGTTTATCCCCTTGTATGGAATAACTTGGACAATTACTCAAAAAAAAACCTTCCTTTAGGGACATTGCCAATATTGCTATCTCCACTAGATACACCTATCTCTATCTCTGTGTCTCTCTCTGTCTCCCTCCCTATCTCCATCACCATCTCCATCTCCATCACTATATCTGTTTCTACCTGTCTGTCTATTTACCCAAATATCTGGAAATGAACTTGTGGGCTTGTTGTTGCCACAACATGACTAATGTTCTCCAGATAAACCAGGCACCTCAGAAACGTCATGGATGGTGACCCCTGTTTGACCCACTTATTTCCTTCCCTGAAACCAGCAGACACACACACCTGACACTGACCTTCTGGCCACCAGCATCGTCAATTCTCCACCTTGGCCTTGGAGGCAAAGCCTGGGTAGACAAGATGTCGGCTACTGGCAATCATCTGCCCTTTTCTCTGGGCTAGTGAGTTTGTCCTTCCTTCTGTTCAGATTATGGGAGAACCTAAAGAAATTATTTAATGCTGCATCTGAGTATTTCAGAGAAAAAAATCTGTCTTATTCTCTCTCTTTTAGTAGTTAGTAGTCAAAATGGTACAACTATAAATATCTGTATCCACAGCAGAAAAAAAGGATAAATATATTCATGCACAGTACTCAACATTTCATTTACTACCTTCGTCATATATTGGTGCCAACAAAGTGAACCAGTTCTGGAACATCTGATAAATATTTGGTCTCTTACACACCTGCTCAGAAGCATTGACCCAGGGTGAGCATCGGTACCCCTCTCTTCCTCCTTCTGATGCCCCTGTGCAGGGGAACAGTGAGTCCTTCTAGTTGTAGGCTACCGGCCTTCTGGTCTACCACCCTCTACTACTCAAGTTCAACTTCCCAGTGTTGATCACCTCAGAAATGGTATTTACTGGAAAAGAGGGAAAAGAGGGCAGCTGCCTCGGAGAAGAATCCAGCCACTGAGGCAGCTTCTTCCTGTCTTTTCTCCTCAGGAGAACCCAAGCCAGTCTGTGTTCACATTGATCCCACACGATATGTGACAGAGCTGGACATACGTTTCAGAGACAAGTGCTGTCCAGGGTTAAAGGAGCTCTAACACACACAAAGATTTCAGAAAAAAATCATATAGAAATCATGAAAACAAATGAAGAAGTGTAGCTGAAGAAAAAAACAAAGGAAAATAAGTTCTCTAAATGTGGAAAATTAAATACTAATAATATTTGACTGATGTCCCAGGTTTCTATTTCCAAATGGTCACCAAAGCATTTAACAGTGAAAGTTGGGGACAAAATGAAATGGTTGACAGCATGGGGAAATTAAATTAACAAAATGGTGGTAGCAGTGATGATATCTAACAATTCCTAAACATTTGTTAGATGCTGGAGACGGTACTAAGTACTTTTAGTTACTTAATCTGCATAAACTTTTGAGATGAGTATGATTATTGCATCCATTTTCAGGTGAGGAATAAAGAGATTAAGAAATTTGCACAGAGTCAGGCAGCTTCTAAGTGATAGAGATGAACAGGAAATAGCGGCCGACATTAAAAAACACTTCAATGACATGGGAAGTTGCTGAGAATGTAGAATGAACTGAAAGGAGGAGAATACAAAACCCTATGCGTATTCCACATGTAACTTATAAATATAATTACAGTTCACAAAATCATATTAATATCCATATATATATGCAAAGAAGAAATCTAGAAGTTAACGCATCATAATGATAACAGCTGTTGATTTTGGTGACATGATCATGGGTATTTTCCTTTTCACCTTTACCCTATTTCTCTGAGTTTCTTCCATGAATGACTTTACCAGCGTGTCCCATTATACCCTATGTGACTTTTGTTGAGTCTCGTCGCTCCTCTGTCCCTCAACTTCCCGATCTATAAAATGGAAACTACTAACATCCATATCATGTAATTGTCTTGAAGATTAAAAAAGTAAAAAACTTCTTTTAGAAAAAATTCTAACAAATAGAAAATGCTCATTAAATATTTGCTATTATAAAAGTTAATATTTATTCAACATGCAATGTTTTAAAATATTATGCTGAGAAATAGTGTTCATAAAATAGCTCCTAGACAAGTAGAAACCCTTCCCATTTCCACAGCAATCAAGCTGCCTCCATTGCCCCCTCACATTCATGCCCAAGAGCCCTAAGGAGACCATCAGCCCCTTCCTGAGATCAGCAGGGCATGAGGCCCACAGAAATCCCTAACCTCAGCCCTGCAGCCTGCACTAAAGGCCAAGGTCCCATCTGACCCACCACTTCCTTCCCCCTCCCCAGTTCAGCCCATGCCCACTTGCCACTGACCTGAGCCAGCCAGTCATCAGGTCCCCACTTTCCTGCCTTCTCCTTGAGGACACAGCCTGGCAGACAGGATGTCACTGCTGGAAGCATTCACCTTCTTGTCCTTCTGGGCTGGTGAGTCACATTCCCTGACCATTGCAGTCTAGACGAGTGAGCAAAGAAATTCTTTAACGTTTCTTATATTGTCAGAAGTTCACTGGAAATTCTCTTCTTCTACTTACAGTTGGACTTGGGTTAACAAAAGTGGAGCAGTCCCAGATATCAATTTCCACAGGAGTAAAGAAAAGTATTAACATACATTGCAAGATAACGAGCTCAGATTTTGCAGGGGAATACATTCACTGGTACCGGCAGAAACCAAAGAAGGCTTTGGAGCATCTGATTTACGTGAGCTCAACAAAATCCCCAGCTCGAGCTAACTTAGGTGGGAAGAAAAATAAACTTGAAGCAAGGAAGGATTCTCAAACTTCCACTTCAATCCTTACTGTAAATTTCATAAAAAATGAAGATGTGGCCATCTACTACTGTGCTGGATGGGACCACAGTACTAGATCTGTGGAGACAACCCACACAAGATCCCCTCCTTGGGTCTGTGCCCACCCACATCCTTCCCAACAGTGGCAACCACAACCAGGCCCAGCTGGGCTCCTGGCCTCACCCTCTCCTTCTCTGCAGCACTTCTGAAGCTTTCCAGGAAGCCATTTGGATTAGGCTTGCTCATTAGCTTCCAGCTGATCCCAGGAATTGTGCTTCCAAAGCTTTTTTTTGACACTATTTCCCAATGAATTAAAGTTTTGTCTGGGGACAGAGAGCACAATGGCTGTGCCACTGTCCATCATCTCGCCATCCAGAGACCCTCAGTAAATGGGCAAGATTCAGAGAGAGAATCTCCGTGAGCCATTATTATTATATATGTGCAAGACAACCCCTCTGCAATACAACTATTATTGGTCCATTTTACAACTAAAGAAATTAAAGATTAGAGAATTTAGGTTTAATGAGCAACTAAAGACAAGAAGTCAGTGCTTTTTAAACTGGACTGTGAGACCACACTGAGTTTAAGGATTGCAGTTCTGTAAGTGAACGCTAGGGGGTCTGGGGTAAATTAGGGATGCAGCAATGCTGTTTTTCAGGGAGGTGCGGGGACAAGGATTCTGCCCATATGATGTTATCAGAACAGAGCTCCAGATTCATTGAGACCCTTAGATGAGCCCACCATATTGGGTGACCCTTGATCTACTCATGAAAGAGGAGAAAGAATCTGCCAAGACCAGAAGAACTAGCATTCTGTGTGTGCGTGTGCGTGTGTGTGTGTGTGTAAGTCCTCTATCCATGGTCTCAATTCCTTGAATATATCAGCTCCTTTAACCCTCACTACCTACAAGGTCTATTCCATTGTCATCAATCATATTTGACTCACGAGGTAAGTGAGTACCAAGTGGTTCAGTCACTTGTCAAGTCACACAGCTGGCACGTGGCTATTTGGGAGAGTAGGGTAGGGACCCAGATAATCTGGCTCTTCTTGCCTCTCACACTAACCATTTCTTTACTGCAGGACAATGAGAGAAACGATACACTGTTCCATCCCCATAGAAGAGAGAGAACTAACCATTATGGAATATTAACTGACACAAATTATTACTATATGCTGGATTTGAATGATTAGGTGTCTTCACAGAATAAATAAAATGCCAATAAGTTGTCAATCTACTTTTCAATATAAAATAACAAAAAGATCCTTATTTTCTATTTCTAACAGTGCTATCTGCAGTGGGCTTCTGGTAAGAGTACAGATATCTCCTTGATACTGTACACCTTAATTAAAAATTCTACAAACATCAAAATATTCATTCTCTCCAGCCATTATTTCAAGGATCCATAGTCTATTGTTCAAATGTGAGATGTACTGGAAGGAAAAAGCAGGCATTTACAGGTCATGCTGACACAAGAGATGGAATTAGACACATGATCCTTCAGCCCTTCTTCTCCCACCCCTGGTGGCTCATGTTTCTTTGATTTACATCCTGACTTACACCCTTTATGACCATGATGGCTCCTTAGTTGGGGGACCATCACCTTCTCGAGCCAAAACGCAACCTTCCCATCTCCCTACAATTTTTATGCAAGCAAATTAGAGACCAGAACCTGAGTGGAACACACCAAATGTGAGAAGAGGAGCCCTTTCCAGAAGGAGTGCATGGAAAGCGTGGATTAAGCTTCTCAAAATATCTTTGCTGAATTCTTTGCCTGGATTTTCTTGTGTATTGTATGAAAGAGCAGTGGACCTCTTGATGCAGCGTCTTCAGAGGAACAGACCTCAGGAGACAAAAGTGATGTCAGCTTTTCCATATGATCCCTAAAAAAAATTGTGACAAATTCAATGATGAACCAGGGAAAGAAGCAATAGTTTATGTTGCACTCAAATGACAAAATATTATGAAGCCATTAAAATGGCCTTTTTGATGATTTATAATTAAAAGTGAAAATGTTTACATTCAAATATCAAAAGGTCACATAAAGTAAGAACGAATATACGTTAAATCTCAAATACATAAATGTCTATGTTGATGGAAGAAACAAAATGAAAGGGAATATTTGAGTTTTAAGATAGATTTTTTTCTTGATAGGGTGGATAGTTTATTTTCCTGTTTATATTTTTAATGATTTTATACATTTTCAAAAAAGTGACTACACAAATTTTTACAAATAAAATATTATTTAGCAAGGTAATTTTCCCTTGTTTTTCAGTAATAATAAAAATATAACCTGAAAACATCAAAAAGGGCTTATTATGTGTCAGGCACTATTACTTCTATTTTATGTTCATTACCATTTTTAGTAGGATCATGTAACTTTCTTAACTCTCTGAAAGATATTTATTTAAGCAGTGGTAGATGTACAAACTGAGACACAGAGATTAAATAACTCAGCCAACATCAGAAGGGGTAGGTAAGTAGTACAGAAGGGTGGTTATCTTCAAAGGTCATTAATAATGATATTCACATAAACTTTTTAAGGACCTGATATATTTTCAAAATATAAAGTTAACTAAGAGAACAGAATATGAAATTGTATGTGTTAAGCCCATTTAAAATTTAAAAAAAGTGTGTAATGATCCAAGCAAACATCCTACTATGTATAAATGTGCAGAGAAAGTACTTAAAAGTAAATGATGATGGTTTTCATTTGCATCACTTCATAACACCTTTACTCAGATTTTCATCAATGAGCGTCTGTTGCTTATCCAGGCTCCCACATCTACCAGCTTTGTGGCTTGGGATCAGCCACCTTTGCCACATGTTCTCATCTGCCGAAGGGAGATAATAGTACCACTGACTCTCAAGATTGAGAAGTGTAAGTGAAATAAGGCAAGAAAACACTTAGAACAGTGCCAGCACATCCTCAGTACATATTGGACTTAATACTAATTTTAAAGGTTTATTATTACATGTAAAAGTGAACATTAATTAAAAATACCCGTCTCTGTGCATCGTGCTCGTGAGATAGTTCCAAAGTCCAAGTCCAGTGGAAGCCAACCTCATTCCCTCAGATGGTCTGATATTCCTTCCGGCAATTTCAATCCCGTCTCCTCTTGAAGGGCACCAAGATTGTGAGTGAAATTTGATTTCTCTGAGTTATAATATTCATGGTGACATCCCAATTAATTATGAAACAAGTGCTCCATTGTATTTCAAATCAAAATGTCTATGACTTTTAAAATGTATGAATAATGTCAATTTGAAACTTCAGTTTGCCTTTTACTTCTATTGTAAATTACTGTCCATATTTCATATTCCTGAGTGATGAATCCAAGGAAATCAACAGAGGGGCTAATTTTAATTTTATGACACAGATCCATATCTTCACATCTCTGGAGCAAACTTTCTATAATGTGAAAATTAAGGAAGGAACAGGAAAGTTGCAAACAGAATTAGGTCAACTCCAGAACTGCCCCCACCCCACAGACGCATTCCCATCCAGACTGTGAACCCTACTCCCCCATCAGTTGAGCACCAGTGGGTCACCAGAGCCACCTAATCTGCTCAGCTCTGCAGCAGGTACTGAAGGGTCCCCTAGGACCACCTGACCCACCACTTCCTCCTCTTACACCAAGTCACACCGCATCCTCCTCCCACTGGCCTGGACTCTCCAAGGACCAGGGTCCTCACTTGCTTCTCTTCTCCCTGATGACACAGTCTGGCAGACAGGAGGACAGTCATGGGAACATTCATGATTTTCTCCCTGTGGACTTCTGAGTTGTTCCTCCATTACTCCAACATAGATGAGAGATGAAAGAGATCCTTTATTGTTTTCTTTTTCTATGTCAGGTGTTCATGGGAATTTCCCTTTTTTGTTGGCAGTTGGACAAGGACAGGTAAAGGTGGAGGAACCCGAAATGTCAACCTCCAGGGCAACAGAGAGAGAGCTCACATGTCTTGTACGGTGCCTACTGCAGACATTGAAAATACAGTTATGCTCTGGCACCAGCAGAACCAAACCAAATTATAGCACATCCCACATCTAACATCTCAGTAAAATCCCCAGCTCCAGTTCACTTAAGTGAAAGAAATGCCAAATTTGAGACAAGAAAAAGTTTTCAAACATATACTTCAACCCTTACCTAAACTTCATGGAAAAAAATGTGGGCATTGACTACTCAGCTGGTGGGACCCCCAGTACTGGAGGTGCCAACACACCCAACAACAGCCTCCCCTAGGTCTCTGCCCCACCACAGCCTTCCCACAGGCGCAAACTCGACTACCTCCCTCCTGGGCTCCCAGCCTCAGGCTCGCCTCCTCTGCTGTACTTCCTGAGCTTTCCCGGAGGCCAACATGGGTTAAGCTCTCACATTAGGCCCCAGCTTGAGCAAGAAGCACTCCTGACCATTATGTTCCCAAAGCTTCGTTTAACACTACTCCCTAAGGAATTAAAGTCTTGCCTGGGAACGAGTGGACACAGGCCCCATTTATCACATCACCATCCAGAAACTTCCACTAACTGTGAATGACTCAGGCTGAGGGAGGGAATCATTGTGAACACAGGACTCCTAGATAGAGTACATATACATTACCATATACAGTTATCACAACACCCCTGCAATATAACTATTGTCTGCCCATTTTACCCATTTCTTTATAAAGAAATTAAGGTTTAGAGTATTAAAGTGTTTTGTCAAAGACAAGGAGTCCACGCTTTTTTAACTGGACCATGACGCTACCCTGAAAATTTAAAGATCATAATGCTATGAAAAACAGAATACTTGAGGTAAATTTGGGATGGAGCAAGGGTCTTTTCTCTGGAGGAGGAGGAAGATGGTTCCTCAGTTCATATTCAGATTGTGCCAGCATGATGCCATCAGAGCACAGCTCCGAGTCAATGGGACCATTAGATGAGCCCACCATATTGTGAATAACTGTTGGTTCTGCCTGTGAAAGAAGAGAGAGAGGGGGCCAAGAGAAGAACAGCTAATAATTTTGCGTGTGAGCAGGTTCTCCGTTAGTGTTCCCCACTCTTTGCACATATGAACTCCTTTAACCCTCACAGTAACCTCTGAGGTCACTTCTGTTATCATGAAGCCCAAGTGACCTGTGAGGTGAGTGACATACTGTGAGTCTCAAGAACTTGTCCAAGTCACACAACTGGTATGTGGCAGAGAAGGGTTGGACCCAGGTAATCTAGCTCCAGAGTCTGTCCTTTTGATCATCGAGGATTAAAAGATGTGCTATGCATTGTTCCTACCCCCATGGAGAAAAGAAACCTAACCTTTGTGGAACATTCACTGACACAATTTGTCATTTTGTAGGAATCATGTGACCAGGATTTGAGTAATTCCCTCAAATTAGGAGTCTGCACAGAATACGTGAAATGACAATAGATTAACAATTTTCTTCCAAAATATAAAATAATGAACATTCTATTACTTATGATGCCACCTCTGAAATAATTCTGAGATAAATGAAGACCACCCTTTAATCCATGCACCCTTCTCATACAGCTCATCCTGAGCAGCCCACGGGGGAATATGAATATCGTCTTGCGTCTGTGCCATATGTATTCCCTTATTTGTTCAATAGTTTCCAAGGTCGTGGCAACGTACTCATCCCCATCATCCCCTCCTCTAAGGACCCTGATTCTACTTCTCAATTCAAGGAAGCCGTTGGAAGAAAGGAAGGAGAGTCACAGGAAAGGGGGACATAGAGTCAGTCTGTCAGCCTTTCTCTTCCCGCCTCTGACGCTCGCCAGCTCCTTTGATGGCTTCTGTCCCTGTAATTCCTGACCATCGCGTTCCCTCCGTGTGGGCCGCAGTTGGTTTCTTGAACCCATAAAGGAACTCACTAGTTACCTAAACTTTTAGTAGAAGCTAAGGTGGAGAGCAAGACCTGAGAGAAACACAATCTGTGAATGTAAGCCCTTTTCAGACAGGAGTGCACAGACAAGCTTGTCAACACACCTCTGCGTGCACAGACAAGCTTGTCAGCAGACCTCTGCTACCTTCCCTACATGGTTGTCGCATCCAGGACTCAGAAGAGCCTCACAGAGCAGCAATGTGGTGTCCACAGTGAGACACCTGTGCTAAGAGGAAAACTCTCTGGCAGCTTTTTATGCGTCAGAGTAAAGGGTGACTAACAGGGAAAGAGACACCTGATTTATACTCTATTCAAAGGGTAGAATACAATGCAGCCATTGAAAACAGTGTTCTGTGGATTTGCTACTAAAATTTTAAAATATTCACAATGTAATATAAAGAAAAATTTACAAATATAGAATAACCTCTTAAAAATATAAATGTCTAAATTGATAGAAGAATTTAAAAAAGGGGGAAGGAAATTCTCCAAAATTTTAAGAATGGTTATTCCCGAAAGAATACATGGTTTTATTTCTTCTATGTGCTTCGATGAACTTTACATTTTTTTTCTATATGAGCTACTACGGTTTTACTGTAAAAAATATTTAACAAAACAATTTTGTCTTGTTTGGTAATAACAGTAATAAAAAGACTTCATAACATCATTGAAGACTCATGATGTACCAAGTACTAATATCTGAGTGTTTTGTGGATTACACTCATATAATGTGATAATGTAAGCCTCAAAGTACCTCTAAAAAATATGTATGTAGGCAAGGTACACATGTGGAAACTGAGGCACAAGAAGCTTAAATAACTCAGCCAGTGTCAGATAGGGTTGAGTGGTATACGGGGGGTGTTTAATTATCTTTGGTCATTAAAAATAATATTCACATAGATTATTTAAAAACCTGCAATATTGCTCATAATAATAACTTAACCAAAGGAAGGAAATATAAAGCCAAATATGCAAACCCCACCAAAAAATGTATCTATACATATATATACACACATATACATAACTAGGCAATCCTACTTCTATCTCTAAATATATAGAAAAAAATTCAAAGTAAAAGTAAATGACGAATGCCTTCTATTGTCATTTTTTATACCTCATTTTACTCAGATTTTCTTTAATGAACGCTTGTGACTTATCTGTGTTCTCGTATTTACCAGCTGTGTGTCTTTGAATGAGTGACTTTTCTTTGTCACTGTCCTCATTTATCAAATGGAGATTATCATAACAGCTACCTCACAGGACTGTATGAAGGATTAAATAAAATAAGAAAACATTTAGAATAATGCCCGACAAATAGCAAGTTCTTAATGCATATTAGATGCTATATTAATTTTAAAGCTTATCCTTAACACATTAAACCTTGCATTCCTTTGAAAACATTCCTGCATGTGGCATAATGCTCGGGAGATAGTCCCAAGGTCCAGGTGAGTAGAAACTGATTCCCACAGGTTCTCTGTCTCATATATCCGCCAGCATTCACGATCTAGTCCCTTCTTTGGAGGCACCCAGATTATGAATGAAATTTGAATTTTCTGAGTCACTCTGCCTGGTAACATCTCGATTAATTTTAAAAAACACAAACATACTCCAATACTAGTGCATACAGCATATTAAATAATGTCCATGAGACATTTCAGTGTCTGATTTTTGTTTTGTTGTGTTACAGAACACAACAAAAATTGCGGAATCCTGTACATTTCCTCAAATGAAAATGTCGTCCACGAAGGAGGCGTCAGTGAGGACAGATACGAAGCCAGGAAACGGCAGGGTGATTCGTCGGCGAGCCTCAGGATCCACCACGTCAAGGAGCGGGGCTGTATTACCGCGCCTGCTGGGACACACGGCAGGGACGTGCGCCTCTGTCGCTGAACAAAAACCCTCCCACGTCGTCACACCTGTGCAAACACACACACCTCCCCCTTTCTCTCTCCCAGAGGGACCTCACTGCTGTCACAGAGGGCTTTTCTCCTGCACATGCGCCCAGGGAAAGGTCTGACCGAGGAGCCCAAGGACTCAGTCTGTGGTGCTTCTTTCAGTTCAGTCACTTTATTGTCTAGCCTCACCTCCCCGGGGCCTGGGCTGGCTTTTGTAAGTGTCCCAAATTGTCCCTGCTTCGCCATCTATGGGAAGCCTACTGGGAACGAGGCCATAATCCAGTGCTGAGAATGATTTGTTCACTTTCAAGGAGGGGAGGGAGGGAGGGAAGGTGGAGGATTGTCCAACGAAGGGAGGGAGGAAGGGAGGAAGGGAGGACAGAAGGAAGGGAGGAAGGAAGGAAGATATGAGGCCTTTTGAGTAAGATGTGCCTGGGTTTCAAATTCCTGCTCAGCCACTCAGTGGTAGCGTGATTTAGGAAAGTTACTAGATGGTTTTCATTCTGTTTTCCTAGTTTTAACTGGCCATGGTGTTGACCTCATAGGGTTGCTGAGGTTTCATGTATGAGTTTGAGCATAGTGTTCACTGAATCACAGTGTCCTTTCCTGTTGTAACTCAGCCACCTCACCAAGCCAGCTCAGCTAAAGGAAGAACTCAGGACATCTTTAAAAATCACATCTTACATTGTCCTCCAAGCAAAAGTAAAGCGTAGCTTTAATTCTGACAAACTAAGAATTGTGAAAAGGAAAAGAGTGGAGGATAACAATCTGTAGTATCTAAAGCAATAACTAGAGTGGTTGTTAATATTTACCAAACTTTGTGAACTTTCTGAAAACTACTGATCTATAAAATGTATATACTTCTGCCTAAGGTTGTGGGATTATTATCTCATTTCTTACTATACACAACAATGATACTTTCCTTCCAGTTCTCATGACAGCCATACAAAGCTCCCACACTCTCAAAAAATAGAGTAAAATATCCATAACTCAGGAAGTGAAAAAAAGCTCAAGAATAGGAGTACTTGAAGCAATAGTTGAAGGAAAAGTAGGAGGGAATTTCTCCCAAGGAGAAGTTAACATTGAATTATTATAACAGATGTTTTGATGGGGTCTCCCAGGATCTGAGAGTTTCTTTTTTTTTTTTTTTTAATTTTATTTTTTTCCTTATTCTCCCCAAAGCCGCCCGGTACATAGCTGTATATTCTTCATTGTGGGTCCTTCTGGTTGCGGCATGTGGGACGCTGCCTCAGCATGGTTTGATGAGCAGTGCCATCTCCGTGCCCAGGATTTGAACCAACGAAACACTGGGCTGCCTGCAGCGGAGTGCGCGAACTTAAGCACTCGGCCACGGGGCCAGCCCCAGGATCTGAGAGTTTCTTAATACCAGGAAAGTGATAAAATAGCTGCCACAGATCTTACTGAGAAGGACTCATTGGTTGTAGAGGAAACCTTCCTTCCCCATCCCTGACTCCACAGAACAAGGGCCGCCGCTGCATCCTTGGTCCTGATTCACGCCTGATTCACAGAGTGTCCATTCTGACCAGTCACTGGCAATGCCAACCTCATGGATTTTTCTTGTGTCTTTGGCTTGAGTTTGTAAGTTGACTTTTCTCCTTTCTTATCTGTTCATTGGTTTTGTGTCCAGAGACAAGCTCTTCAAGTGCCTGACTTCTTTCCCTTGCTTTTCAGAGGAGACACTGAAATTAGAATATCTCAGGATCAACTCTCCTCTACCCTGAGACCAGATAAAACAGGGCACCTAAGTTGCAAGCTGTCTGGGGTTCCCCTAGAGAATGCCATTGAGCATTGGTACCAACAAAAAAGAAGGGGAGCCCCTGAAATTAGTCCTTTATGGCTTAACCAAGAATTGAAAGCAAGATAAGACAGATAATGGAATCTTTTACCTGATCATCAATAATGTTGCCAAGTCCGATGAAGCCAGCTGCTGCTGTGCCTGCTGAGATCTCACAAGGTCACCGAGTCAGAAGGGACCTGTAAGAAAATCTTGTCTGTTACTAACCCTCAACTCCTTTCACGCTTGAGCACCACAATAGACTCTTCAACGCTCTTAGTCATAGGATCACACGCTGTTGGGACAGGAAGGGCTCTTAGAGCATATTTAGCCCAATGCCCCCACTTCGAATGAGGAAGCTGGGGCCTAGAGATGGTGAGTCCGAAGCTAGTTAACCACAGAGGTGGGGCTACACCTGCATTTCAGGTTCTCAGTCCAGAGCCGTTTCCTGCCTCTCTGTGGTCAGTGTTGAACTTCTTTCAGCAAAACTGCATTTCTCTCAAAAGGAAGCTTTGACAACTGTGTCTTGTCTTCACAATGTTATCCTCAGAACATCAATCAGGTCTGATATGTAGACAAAGTATGTGACTGCCACACCGTTGAGAAGGGATAAAGGTGAGCAGGGGAGAGACCCCCAGCTCCATCTACCTCCCTGTTGTTTTCCCACAGCTATTTACTCCCCTTCATTTCTGTGGCTTCCATTCTGAAAACCCCAATAACTGAAATAGTTTCCCTGGCATATACATCAAACATATGGGCATGTGGGAGGTGGAGATCCGTTTCTTCGGAAATATATTTGTAAATTCCTTGCCAGTTACAGACGGACCTGGCAAACCAAGGCCCCAATTCCTGCTCTTCACTCTGATGCTTGGAATCAATTCTAACTGGATGGTCACACACTTGGTTCCAAGTTTGGTAGCCCTGACCTGATTTCTGCTTTGCTAGAGTGACTCAGGACTTTTTCATGTCCAACATCTTACCAGGCACACCTTGAAAATACCAATAACGGTAATAACAACAGAATCTATACCATCACATTACAGCTAAATGTTTTGGATGTCAGCTATCTGTTTTCTTGGATGTCTAACAAGTGACCCAAACAAAATTATGGATTCCAGTCCTTCTTCCTCACACCACTCCCCACAATTTGTGTTACCTTTCTCCTGAAACTTCCCTAACTCAGTAAAGGGCAAAGGTGTGTTGCGTCATCCAACACAGTGGCAAGAATGTTTGTCAAGCTGATGGTGTTTCCTTGACCTTCCACATCTTTTCCTTCCTCTGGTATAAAGAGAAAGAGATGAGTAAATCCAACTATTTTTAAGGCATTTCCCGTGATATGAGATCTGAGAGGAGGAGACAGCAGACCTTGGGAACTGTGGTTTCCTCTGCCAGAAAGTGAACCACGAACCAGACCAAACCCCATGGGGCTCCACCTGAGTCTAGAATTGGCTGTCAAGACAGAGCCCCCAACCAAAACTCTCGGATCCCACACAGAGAACTTCCACTCCTCTCTCCAAGTTAATGAAATTTTAGAAATTCTTTATTTTCCAGCTTACACGTGCAGAGCAATCAGCAAGCCCACGACAGAAATAGCCACTTAATCAAAATTATAATTATAATTCTGAACTGCATGCCCCAAATGTTTCCATGGACACTTTAATCTCCTGGTGTAACTCAAGGACAAGTGGAAAGAAGCTAAATTGTGAGAGTTAGTTGGATATTTGGATTAAACTAGACCAGCCTCACAGATTCTTTTGCTAGGTACTTGCACTGACTGCTCATTGCTTTTTAGAATATGCAAATTGACCATTTCACCTATTTTCATTTAACTTTACATTTCCTGTGATTCTCAGAAAGCAACGTCCAGTATCTTGTACTTGACCATTTGAGATAGAGATCCTCTATATTACACAGATCTGGAAGAGAACTAGAAACTATGCCCCTGCCACGCACATCTTTACCACACCCAAGACGTGTGAAGTAGTTGAAAGAACAAGGTTTGGAATCCCATGAACTTGAACTCAAATCCCAGCTCGCTTTGAACTCCTCTACTCTCAGTTTCCTTCTCTGCCTTTTAATAGTAATAACCATTGTATAGGTAAAGCTGAACAGAGATAAATGTGTGGATGGTGCCTAATTCATAGCAGACCCCATCTTTATGCATTTCTTTCCCTTTCACCACCAGAAAACACAGAGCCCCCACTTGTGGTCTTGGAGCAGGGAGAAAGAAGTGGGAAGGAGATTTGGAGCTAAATGACACCTGGTCTCTCTCAAATCTTGCCCTGAACTTTTATAAACACACAAAGTCAGACTTTCCAATGATCCATTGTATTGTATAGAAATATATCTGATATCATCTAAGCAATGGGTGAAATCAACATTATGTCAGACTATCAAAGCTAGTGGCTCACAGATACTGTGTAATTTTATCTCTCATACATGTCAGATAATACATATGTTTTTTTGCTTTAAGACAGCCGTGGCCATCTTTCATGTCAGAAGTCTCTGTAACTTACTCATGGACCAGGTTTAATTAAAAGTCACCACATTTCTAGATGTGGTATTCTAAAAGATACTGCTAAGACTGTTGATAAGGGTGCACTGCCTGTGTTTTCTTCTAGGAGTTTTATGGTTTTGGGACTTACATTTGAGTCTTTAATTCATTTTGAGTTAATTTTTGTCTATGGTACAAGATAATGGCCTACTTTCATTCCTTTGCATGTGGCTGTCCACAGTTTTCTCAACACCATTTATTGAAGAGACATTCCTTTCTCCATTGTATGTTCTTGTCTCCTTTGTCAAAGATTAGCTGTCCAGAGATGTGTGGTTTTATTCCTCGGCTCTGGATTCTGTTCCATTGATCTGTGAGTCTTTTTTTCAGCCAGTACCATGCTATTTTGGTTATCATAGCTTTGTAGTGTATTTTGAAATCAGGGATTGTGATACCTCCAGCTTTGTTCTTTTTTCTCAGGATTGCTTTGGCTCTTCAGGGTCTTTGTTGTTTCATTTAAATTTTAGGATTCTTTCTTCCATTTCCATGAAAAATGTCATTGGGATTTTGGTAGGGAGAGCATCAAACCTGTGCGTTGCTTTAGGTAGTATGAAGATTTTAATTGTCTTAATTCTTCCAATGCATGATTGCAGAATATCTTTCCATTTCTTTGTGCCTTCTTTGATTTTTTTCAACAATGTCTTACAGTTTTCAGCATGCAGACCTTTCACCTCCTTGGTTAAGTTTATTCCTAGGTATTTTATTCTTTTGTTGTGGTTGTAAATTAAATTGTATTATTTTTTTTTTCTGAGGAAGGTTCACCCTGAGCTAACATCTGTTGCCAATCTTCCTCTATTTTTTTGGACGTGGGTCGCTGCCACAGCATGGCCACTGATGAGTAGTGTAGGTCTGTGCCAGGCACTCAACCTGGGCCACCGAAGTGCAGCACACCAAACTTAAGCACTAGGCCACCAGGCTGGCCCCAATTAAACTGTATTCTGGATTTCTCTTTCTACTAGTTCATTTTTAGTGTATAAAAACACAACTGATTTTTGTATGTTGATTTTGTACTCTACAGCTTTACTGTTTGCATTTATTATTTCTAATAGTTTTTTGGTGTATTCTTTCAGTTTCTTTCAATACAAAATCATGTCATCCACAAATAGTGACAGTTTTACTTCTTCCTTTCCTATTTGGATACCATTTATTTCCTTTTCTTGACTAATTGCTCCCGCTAGGATTTCCAATACTATGTAGAATAAGAGTGGCAAAAGTGGGCTTCCTTCTCTTGTTCATGTTCTTCGGGGATGGCTTTCAGTTTTTCACCATGGTGTATGATGTTACCTGTGGGTCTGTCTTATGTGGTCTTTATTGTGTTGACGTATTTTCCTACTACACTCATTTTATTGAGAGGTTTCATCATAAATGGATGCTGAATCTTGTCAAATGCTTTCTCTGCATCTACGGATATGATCACATAATTTTTATTCTTCATTTTGTTAATGTGGTGTATCGTGTTGATTGATTTGCAAATGTTGAACCATCCTTGCATCCCTGGAAGAAATCCCACCTGCTCACAGTGTACAATCCTTTTAATGTATTCTTGTATCCAATTTGGCAATATTTTGTTGAGAATTTTTGCATCTGTGTTCATCAGCTATAGTGGCCTGTGATTTTCCTTTTTGTGTGTTGTTGTCTGGTTTTGGTATCAGGGTAATGTTGAGCTCGTAAAATGCCTTAGGAAGTATCTACTTCTCTTCAATCTTAAGGAAAAGTTTGAGAAGAATGGGTATTAAGTCTTCTTTGAATGTTTGGTAGAATTCACCCAAGAAGTCATCTGGTCTTGGACTTTTGTATTTTCACAGGTTTTTTATTACAGTTTTAATCTCCATGCAAGTGATTGGTCTATTCAGATTCTCTGTTTGTTTTTGAATCAGTTTTGGAAAGTTGTGTGAGTCTAAGAGTTTATCCACTTCTTCTAGGTTATCCAGTTTGTTGGCATATGGTTTTTTATAATATTCTCTTATAATCCTTTTTATTACTCCAGTATCTGTTGTAATTTCTCCTTTTTCATCTTTCTTTTTTTCTTACTGAGTCTAGTAAAGGTTTGTCAATTTTGTTTATCTTTTCAAAGAACCAGTTCTTAGTTTCATTGATCCTTTCTATTGTCTTTTTAGTCTCTACTTTCCATCCTGATTTTCATTATTTCCTTCCTTCTACTGATTTTGGACTTCGTTTGTTCTTCTTTTTCTAGTTCCTTTAGGTGTATTGTTAGATTATTTATTTGAGATTTTTCCCGTTTCTTGAGGTAGGCCTGTATTGCTATAAACTTTCTCTTAGTATTGCTCTTGCTTCATCCCATAGATTTTGGTATTTTGTGTTTCATTATAATTTGTCTTTAGTGTTTTTTATTTCTCCTTTGATTTATTCGTTGATTCAATAGCTATTCAGTAACATGTTGTTTAGTTTCCACATATTTGTGACTTTTCCAGCTTTCTTATTGTAGCTGATTTCTAGTTCCAGACCATTGTGGTCAGAAAACATGCTTGATATGATTTCAAATTTTAGTTTAAAGAAGCAATCTCTTATTTCATAGAAGACAGAATTCTATAAATTTCTTTTTTTATTCCAGGAAAATTAATGTCATCACAGAAATCATTTTCTCATTTAGCATTGCCAGGTAAAGAATCATATTGCCAAATGGTAAAAGTGGCTTTATTAAAATTGGAGAACTTTGTTCACATTTCTCAAGTCTATTTATATTGGCATATTTCCATTTCAGTTACTGAAGAATTTCTTCCTTTCTGAAATACATTCCCAAATTGCTAACGAAGCAGCCCTGGTGTTTGTGAGAACAAAAGGGCCGTTCCTTTGATGCAATCTCTGAGAAGATTCAACACAATTGAACACCTGGAAATTTTTAAAAAAATATCTTATTCTCTGCATGATTTTACTAGTAATTTATAAAAGTAGTTGATTGATATATTGGGGCTGATCTCTTCTTTATTTGCTCTTATTCTGTCCTTTTTCCAAGAATGCTTTTCACTTAGTGCCTTGGTGTTGAAAACAGACATTTGGGTCAATTTATCTGAGGAAAACTTATAAAATGGCAGATACCACAAAATTTATATTCAAAGACTTCAAAAGGAACCCAGAAGATAAAATTGCCAGTCCACAGTCTTTTCACTGATAGCTATATCATGAAGCTTACAAGAAGGCTGAGTTTTTGTAGAAGCTGTAATCAGTGTGAGGGAACACATTGGATCAAGAAATTTGGAGAAGGGACCAAGCTCATAGTAACTCCCTCTGGTAAGTAGCTTTTTTCTATTTTTACTCTAGTAATGAAAAAGTGATAGATGCCTTTTAGAAAAAATAATTTAGGATCACCATTATCTGACTGCCACATACTTGTCCTTAGCATATGAAAAGCAATTTTGTAGCTACTGGTCACTGTATATGAAAACAAAACTACTTTGTCAATAGTTTGTTCACTTCTCTGCTAATAAGCACATTGAAATTCTGCTTTTAGAATACACACACAAAAAAGGATAGACTCAGGCTAGAAGTTAAGATATTTTGAGGGCCCGGTCTGTAAAACACTGGTAAAAGTTACTGGTTCAAGATGCTTTTCTTGCCGAATGTCTTTTAAATGAGATATACTTTTATTAATTACTACTTCTCTATATTTTGAGATAAAATAGAGTGCTCCTTTCTCCCAATACATGCAAAACCTATGTTATGGGTTGTTATCTCATCCTCAACAACAATGCAAAAAATTAATTCTTAAAGTAAATGACTATAGAATGTTGATAAATCTCACTTCTTATTACTCTAGCTTCCAGAGGTAGGCTGAGATCAGTGAAAATTTATGCTATCACAAGTCTTGTTAAATTGCCTACAGATGGGCCAGTTTAAGGGAATTTGTAAGCTCAATAAGCCATTTCAGTTCCAAAGTCCATGAAAAGGGTCTGCATGGTTTTACATCCTAACTTGCTCAGCAAACACTCACTGAAGACAGTTTCTATGCTAGATGCTAGGGATAAAAGAGTGAATAAGTCCCAACATTCTAAAAGCTTCTAGTCTAGTGGATAAGTGTTCTAACCCTATCCAGGTCCTTGGAGGCAGTTCTCTGCCTGACATGACAAGGGGGACATTAACAAGAAGTTAACAAGTTGTACCAATTGTGAGTCCCTAAGGGGTGGAGACATTAGGTCCATTTGATAGTTCCATATTGAAAGATTTGTAATAAAATTTAGATATTTTGTTTGATTCCAATAATAACCATTGGGAAAAATTAACAAAAATTGCTAAACCTGTCATTTGGTCAGAGGATAATTAACGTCAAGTATCAAATTATTTAACTGGGTGACCATATTCAAGAATATCATAAGCTGGGTTTGTTTTTTTCTGTCAGTCCAGTAAATTTGTTCACTCCTCATTACCCTTAAAGAGGAAATTTGGCCTGACTGAGGGAGAACGTCTCACAGGGATGTTCCCAGCCTGTTAGATCCACCAAAACAAAAGTTTTCAAGGAGTTTTCAAGGTCAATAAAGCACTGAAAAAACGAAAGAAATTACATATTTTGGTTTCCTTAGCCGTTGTGATCATAGGAACAATGAATTCATAAATGGAAAAGCAACTTTCTGGTCGTTTTTTTCCAGCTGACTTCATATTCAATGTAAATTGTAGCAATGAAATTGAATAATGGTGACACAGATATAATTCATGCAGGTCCTGAAAAATGTATTTTAGGAGAAAGTGATGCAGGGAAAAATATGGACTTTGATTCTGGGTCTGTCACTTTCTGTATAGTCAACCTTTAGCAAATAAATTTTGATTCACTAATTATTACTCTACTAAAATTATAAAAGTAATACTGGTCCAGTGTGAAAAATATTGGAAAATACAAAAAATAAAGAAAAAATTAAAGTTTATAGTGACACATAGCACTGTTAACATTTTGATGTATTTCCATCCATTCATTCTATCTATGCAACAACAATCTCAAGTGGATGTTGCATTAAACAAAATTAAATATGGAAATTACCATCATGGTCAGTGATAAAAATGTGAATTCTCCAGAAAACAAATTAACAACATTAGAATTCTTAGGAAATCAGGAGTACAGATGAATGTTCTAATTACCATCTGGACTACAGGTTACTTTAGAACAAATGGTTGGTATTTGGAAAAAACTCTGTTTCTAAGACTAATTGCTACTTGCTTGTAAAAATGATTAGAATATAATAAGTATTATCTCAAATATTATTAGCCTGAATTTAAGGTGATCTCTCATTTTCCAGCAGAAGTATTTCGTAGTAAAAAAGGAGGAGATTTTGCAACTTCAATGTATTAAGTTATAGCGATAATACATAAAAGTCAAATATCCACATATAATATTTAACTTTTAACTGGATTGTAGCTAGAGTTAAAAATTGTATAATACAAATATCAGTAGAGAAATACTGCTCTTTTTGCCCTCATATTTCATTAAATAGTTTGTTCAAACTCTTCACATGCGTCTGCAATATCTACCTTAGAGCAACTTTCTAGGCCATCTCAGGGCTGAGTGTCTATTTTGGGGCCTCCATAGAAAGGTGTCACTGGATGTTTTATTAAAAGTGACAATTACCCATTTATAAAATAAAAGGAAAGTATTTTTTCACTTATTCTGTTACTTATTGTATAAATGTGCCACAAAAGCATAAACTGTGGAGCTTTAGTCCCAAGTAATGTTTTCCAAATCCATGTTCAATTTCATTATTTTTTTCACCAGTGCTAGCTCCAAAACTAGCATTAATTGAGTTCATTTCAGATGGAGATCTTGTCCACGTAGTGTTTTTTTGATCACAGCAGAGTGTTACAAAAGCGTCTTTTAATATGAGAAGTTACAGAAGGACTGAAATATAAGATGACTTCTGTTTTCTGAAGGACAGTTTTGGGAAAGAAAGCCTCACCTTATGTTCTGGCACTTTCTGTCTGTTTGAATTTTGCCTGTTTTGTGTCTATATCACAGAGCTAGGATTTGCAAACATATTCTCCCAGCTCTCATGTCACATTTGAGTTGGACCTCACTAATCTATCAGCCACTGGGGCAGAAAAAGAAGCAAGCTATAATGCACAAACTATTTGTCATTTATTACAAATGCTTATTTCCAAAATCTATTTGAGATGACCTAAAATCAAATACACAAGTACAGGTATGCCTCATTTTATCGCGCTCTGCTTTATTGCACTTCGCAGACGTTGCAAATTGAACATTTGCAGTAACTCTGCGTTGAGCAAGTCTACAGCTGCCATTTTTCCAACAGCATTTGATCACTTCATGTCTCTGTGTCCCATTTTGGTAATTCTCACAATATTTCAAACTTTTTCATTATTGTTATATGTGTTGTGGTGGTCTGTGATCAGTGATCTTTGATGTTACTATTGTAATTGTTTTGGGGCTTCATGAACCTGGCCCATAAAAGACGGTGAACTTAATCAATAAATTTTGTGTGTGTTCTGACTGCTCTGGGCCGACTGATCCCCCATCTCTCTCCCTCTCCTTGGGCCTCCCCATTCCCTGAGACACAACAACATTGAAATCAGGCCAGTTAATAACCCTACAATGGTCTCTAAGTGTTCGAGTGAAAGGAAGAGCTGCATGTCTCTCACTTGAAATGAAGAGCTTGAAATGAGTAAATTTAGTGAGGAAGACATGTCCAAAGCCACAGCAGGCTGAAAGCCAGGCCTCTTGTGCTAAATTAGCCAAGTTGTGACTGCAAAGGAAAAGTTCTTGAAGGAAGTTAAAAGTGCCACTTGAGTGAGGACATGAAAGATAAGAAAGCAAAACATCTTATTGCTGAAATGGAGGAAGTTTCAGTGTCTGGGTAGAAGATCAAACAGCCACAAACATTCCTTTAAGCCAAAGCCTAATCCAGAGCAAGGCCCTAACTCTCTTCAATTCTATGAAAGATGAGAGAGCTGACAAAGCTGAAGGAGAAAAGTCTGAAGCTAGCAAAGGTTGGTTCATGAAGTTTAAGGAAAGAAGCCATCTCCATAACATAAAAGTGCAAGGGGAAGCAGCAAGTGCAGATGCAGAAGCTACAGCAAGTTATCCAGAAGATCTAGCCAAGATAATCCATGAAGGTGGCTACGCTAAACAAAAGATTTTCAATGTAGATGAAATAGCCTTATATAGGAAAATGATGCCATCTAGGATTTTCATAGCTAGACAGGAGAAGTCATTGCCTAGCTTCAAAGTTTCAAAGGACAGCCTGACTCTTGATAGGGACCAATGCACCTGGTGACTTTACATTGAAACCAATGCTTTACCATTCTGAAAATCCTGGGGCCCTTAAGAACTATGCTAAATCTATTCTGTTGTACTCTATAAATGGAATAACAAAGCCTCGATGACAGCACATCTATTTACAGCACGGTTTACTAAATATTGTAAGCCCATTGTTGAGACCTACAGCTCAGAAAAAAGATTCCTTTCAGCACATTACTGCTCATTGACAATGCCCCTGGTCACCCAAGAGCTCTGATGGAGACGTAGGAGATTCATGTTGTTTTCATGCCTGCTAACACAACGTCCGTTCTGCAGACCATGGATCAAGGAGTAATTTTTGCTTTGAAATCTTATTTAAAATTTCATAACACTATAGTTGCCATAGATAGTAATTCCTCTAATGGATCTAGGCAATGTAAATTGAAAACCTTCTAGAAAGGATTCACCCTTCTAAGTGTCGTTAAGAACATTTGTGATTCATTGAAAGAGGTCAAAATATCAACATTAATGAGAGTTTGGAAGAGGTTGATTCCAACTGTCATGGTTGACTTTGAGGGGTTCAAGACTTCAGTGGAGGAAGTAACTGCAGATGTGGTGGAAACTGCAAGAGAACTAGAATTAGAAACGGAGCCTGAAGATGTGACTGACTTGCTGCCATCTCATAATAAAACTTCAATGGATTTGCTTTTTATGGATGAGCGGAGAAAGTAATTTCTTAAGGTGGAATCTACTCCTGGTGAAGATACTGCAAAGACTGTTGAAATGACGATGAGGATTTAGAATATGACATAAACTTAGTTGCTGAAGCTGCGGCAGGGTTTGCGAGGATTGACTCCAATCTTGAAAGAAGTTTTACTGTGGGCAAAATGCTATCAAACAGCACTGTATGCTACAGAGAAATTTTTTGTGAAAGGAAGAGTCAATCAATGCAGCAAACTTCGTGGCTGTCTTATTTTAAGGAATTGACAAAGCCACTCCAGCCTTTAGCAACTACCACACTGATCAGTCAGCAACCATTGACATCGAGGCAAGACCCTCCACCAGCAAAAAGGTTATGTCTTCAGCAGAAAGCTCAGATGATGATTAGCATTATTTGGCAATAAAGTATTTTTTAATTAATGTAGGTATATATTGTTTTTTTAGACGTAATGCTATTGCACATTTAATAAACCACAGCATATTGTAAACATAACTTTTTTATGTGCCCTGGGAAAGCAAAATAATTGTGTGACTTGCTTTATTGCAATATTTGCTTTATTGCAGTGGTCTGGGACTGAAGCCATAACATCTCCAAGGTGTGCTTGTACAGTTAGACCATGAAATAAAAATAGAAGATCAAAACCACGAAGGAAAGCAGAAGAAAAAAGGGCCTGTGATTATCTAGCAAGAAGCACAGGGTCAAATTTTATGCTCAAAGGTAGCAGAAAATTGAAGTGGAATTCATACATTTCATTAACTGATGAAACTCATCAAGTTTTCAAATAGGACATGTTTTTCCCACTGTAAAATCAGAAAAGGACTTCAATGCGTGAGTCCTTTAGGAGGAAAGTGAAGTAATAGAGTGGACATTGCCTTCAACATCCAGTTAATAAAATGGGAGAAATGGTCTTTCAGCAAACCCGTTTTATCCCACCACTGCATCAATGATATGGGCATTGTAACATTGAGCGTCGTCCACAGATGGTGACCCTCAGCAGATGCAGTCAGGCAGGTAACATTTAGTGTCTAATGTGACAATAGGAGGATTTGAGGACAGGCCTCCTGCCATCTCTCTAGTCATTCTGCTTTGAAGGCCCACTGCCAGGAGTTTCAAGCTGAACTCTCCCCATAAGCTGGAAAGATGTCAGTTTGAGGCTGAAATTTCTGGTGAAACTTGGAATACAAATAGGTTGTGCTGTTGATTAGGGAAAAGAGCCATTTGTTTTGGACAACACTGTGAAGCAGTTCCATAGACTGACTGCATATTATTAGGCTTTAGCCAACATTCCGTTTGATTTTCTTACACTGGGAATGCAGCAGATAAGACAAGACGATGATTGCCTATTAATTGTGTGAGTGAAAGGCACGTTTCCTCTGGTGACGGCTTTGAGAAATCCAGACTTATTAGAGCAAAGTGGAATGCAAATGAAGGAACAAGTCTTCACGCTTAATTGCTACGATCTAATTGCAACCCCAAAACACTGAATCCCTATTAGTAAGGGCAAGGTTTGGTCCCATGAGATTAAAATGTCATGTTGGGGCACCAAATCGTCATAAATAAAGTGTTAATAATAATGATAATGATAATAATGACCATAGGAAAATATGAACAATTATAATCTCTATTTCTATAGCATTTTTAATCAAATCCATTTCAGATCTTGTTTCATCTTGGTCTCCCTTGAGCTCTGGCAGGGATGTTGGATTGATTTACACTAAAATCACTGTTTTCAAACAAATAAAGCACCAAAGCCTTTCATTTACTTGATTTCTCAGCCACAGAATTTGTGAGCAAAATGTACCAGGACCAGAATCTTGGTCTCTTGAGTCTCAGGCCACATAGTTCCCTAGAATCTGAAGAACTCAAAGAAGCTAATTAGTCTAAAGTTTTTGATATGGATTGATCGCTGTGGAATTATTGTACAAAAGTCCTCGGTGATGGAAGAAAACTTGTCATCACAGGTAGGTATCAGAAGAACGAAATTTTTCAAGGTAGTAGAGGGAGAGCAAGAAGGAATTAAATTGCAATAATAAAGAAAGTTTAGGAAAAACAGGTATGTGATTGGGATTAGATGTAGAAATCTTAGAAGTGATTTTAAAACAAATGTATATAGTCTAGGACAGCATAGACAACACTGTGCAAATATTGGAATACGATTTGTCTTCATGTACATGTGGATTTACATAGAGGGTTCAAGTACGACATACATAATTATCATGAGAGTGTTTGGCCCGTGGACAAAGTTTATGATTACAGTTGAGTTTGTGAGTTGACACATTTTCTCTCTAGCAGTGAGAGGGTGTTGTCAAAGAGTCCGGGCTTTGGAGTCAGGCTGACCTGGCTCCATCACTTACGTACTGCTTATGTGCACTTGGGTGACTTAGCCTCAGTTTCCTAATTCAGAAAATGGGATGACAGTGTGTATCCAGCAGGGCTTGTATGAAAATCGAATGAAATATCGTGAGCAAAGTACTTGGCGCATTGTCCAACACATAACAGGTGCTGGATACACGTTCCCCCGATTCCAACGTGAAGGGAGAACTGCACCCAGTGTGGAGAGTGTTTGCAGCCAACGACACTGACAGAGCAGCAGCTCCCCAGAGGATCAGCTGTCCTTCCAACTGCTCCAGTGGAAACTCATCTTACTGTCCACTCACACTCAGAATAGGAATTTGGAGGTGTTTGTTCCCCTTTAGCAGACTTTTCCCTCACTTGGCAAGAAAAATAAGATTAAAATGTGTTTGTTTTTAATTTTGTTGTTGTTCTATGTGTTTTAAATCTTAATCCTTTGTTTTAATTGATATTATCTCTAGCACCAACATTTACTGGCACAAAAATTTATAGCCAATAAATTTGGGCTTCATGCCCATGTTTATCAGAAAAAAAAGTTTAATTCATACAGAAAATATTCAAGGTGTAAAATCACATATAGTAGAAACTTGTCATTAATTTTAAGTATGTATATAAATACGAAATAGCTATAATCATTTACTTGATAAAAGAAAAATTACAAGAAGAAACCAGAAAACACTTAAATCACTATGTAGATTTGAAATATAATAATTTCAATAAAAAATGTTGATATTTGGTAAATTTGTGTAGAATTCATACTGTTGCATCTTAATAAAATATAGACAACTCACGCAATTGAACTCAAGGCTATTATTTGATCAAGCACATGATTATATATAAATGAATTAGAGAGGTTTATTTATTGCTTTACCTGGTTTCCATTCTACGCATCATGAAAATGATTTTGACCATAAAAAACACTGTTCATAAGTATTAAAAAGAATGTTTAAAGAAAAAATATGTAATATAATTATTTACAATATAGGCAATAACCATATATAATCAAGTACATTTTTTAACACTCAGTTAACTATTACATTAAGAAAGTTATGGAAATTCAAGATTCATTTTATCCTGAAAAGAATGAAATTTAAGAAATCTAACTAAGGAAGAGGAACAGGCGCTAAGAATAGTGTGTTGAAAAAGAAATCTTTCAATTCATCTCTTGATTTTCAATTTCTTTAGTAAATCAAGTCAGAAATAGTCCTATGAAGAAACAAAAGTTCCTAAGATGAATATTAGATTCTTTAATATATTGACTAGAGACCAAAATTATATAAATATAATGTATGATTGAAAAATTAATCTCATTTTATATAACATGCTTTTTAAATTAAAAAGAAAGTATAAGGTTTGAGAGATACATAGTATCTTACTAACATAATCAATAAAGTACCATTTACACTAAAAGGAAGATGTATAAAATTAAAATAAGCACATTATGACCTAATTGCATTTACAGCATGAGTAAAAAACTCAACGTTGTTTGCTTACTGATTTCGTGTAAGTATCAGGAGCTGTGCTATATAGGCAGAACGTCTCAAGATTTCTTTTTTTCTTCTCAAATAAGAAATTTAATTCTTCTTTTCTTGAGAAATTGCCCATTGAATTATTTAACTCCAAACTAGCCCAAAGAGAATACTAGTAAAGCATTTGTGGATCAATTGGAAATCAAATTGGAAAGAGTTTTAATATTTATAATCCCCATCTCTAGACTAACAATAAATGCATAATCAACTAACATTCCAGCATCCCAGTGACATGGCTTTGCAAAAAATTCCAAAATAAAGTGTGCTTTTGATGACCATTTTCTAAAGTGTAACACAATTCTAAGTGCATTTACTTGATAAGATTAACATAATAGAATTTTTTAAAATAATAAGTTTTTTAAAATCAGTTTTGGAAATATTGCCATTTTGTTTTGAAATTCAGGGCATTGTAAATAACTTGGAGGTGCAGCATTAATACTGCGCTACTCAAAAACCAGGAGTAGTCCAGTGTAAATTGAGATATTATATAAAATTAGACATCAAGTAGGAGATCACCATTACCTCAGAACTGGGCGTGGGACCCACATTTGAGCAGAAAGGTGAACTTTACAGATTGTCAACTACACATGGAAATGGATTTCCATTAATAAGCGACTGTGTATTGTTTAGACAAAATAAAAAACTCCCTCCTGACATTTATTTATATGGCAAATAAGACAAATGTGGTATGTTCCAGAAACAATTGAATAAAGAGTAAGGTTGCACAGAGTTGCAGAATGTGAGAATATGTTATTTAGCTACAGACACCATAAATTATAAAATTCACAGGATGGGAAAAGGAAATACTTTAGAAGGGACTAAACGTCCTCACGTCAGAGAAATCATCAAAGTTACCTGGTCTCCTCCCCAATCCTTGCCATCTACCCACCCACCTTGAAAACATGCTCCACAGGGATAGAACCAAAGAGATTTTAAAAAGTAAAGGTGTTCGTGAATGTTAGGTGCCTTGAAATGGGTCGGGTAAAAGTCATACCCCATCTTAGCATGTGGAGAAAGAACAAAGGCCAGGTTTTTATCCAGGCTCTGCCACTTAAAGCTGTGACTCTGGGCAAGTTACATAACCTATGGAACCTCTTTTCCCATTGAAAATAAGAACAATAAATACTTACAAGCTATGGTGGAAGAAAGGCCATGGTGAGCACTAATTCAATGGCAGCTTTTCTTCCTTTTACTATGTGCTAGGTGGTCCCATACCACACAGTGTTTATGCTTCTCTAACGAGTCTTTCTAATTGCTATTCCATTTTCCCCCACAGACAGACACCGTCCTGCAGACATTTCCCCCAAGCCCACCATTTTTCTTCCTTCAGTTGCTGAAAGCAACCTCCACAAGGCTGGGACATTTCTTTGTCTTCTTGAGAATTTCTTCCCAGATGTTATAAAGGTATATTGGAAAGAAAACGACGGCAATACAATTCTGGAATCCCAGCAGGGAAATACCATGAAGACTGACAACACATACATGAAATTTAGCTGGCTGACCGTGACTGGAAAGTCAATGGATAAAGAACACAAATGTATTGTCCAACACGAGAAAAATAAAGGAGGGGTTGACCAGGAGATTCTTTTTCCATCAGTGTATAAAGGTACGTGTATATAAATACAATCTCCCAGAACACTTTTTTTCAAAGGAACACCCCACCTTTTCTGCCAAGTATTAATGAAAAACAAACAAATATAAATATTTCTTAAATGTTGTTTTATCTAATGAATGTCCTTCTTGCCATTGGTAAATACAGTTCATCAAACATTTATTGCAGAACTGGCCTGTCGAGGCCCGGAAAGGATGTGTGGATGAGGACGCTAGGATGACTTACTGTCCCAAGGAGGATGCACAATTGTAGGAGAGTACATTCCTTTCCTAATCACTCAGGATCACTCGAGATTCAGGCATGACGTCCCCAAGGAGTGCCTTTGATGCAGATGCTGCACGGATTCAGACAGTGTGGGCCGAGGGCTGAGTGTGTCTTGGTCCTCACAGAGGTCCGGTAACTCTCTAGACTCAGGACTTAAAGTGCTTTGTGTGAACACAACAGACCAAAGGCCCCAGAGGACCCAGGAAAAGGAATCAGTTTGTACTTTTCCCTGTGGTTAACAAGCCCTTGTGAAGCCGTGGGGAACAAGCACAGAACAAAATGTTCAAAGACCTTTACTGGGCACCAGTCCGAATTTCTGATGTCAGTCTTTATCTTCTGGGATCCTTTGTTTCCTCGGAGACCAAGTTAGGTTTGAACACTTGCCTTAGCTTTTTCCTGGGGCCGTGATGAAGAGCAATGGAAACAATGTCAGTGAAAACACTTGCTTGTGAAAACACAACATGGATGTAATTATTTATGTATTTACTGCATTTTTTAATATCCTTTCCTAGAGCTAACTAAAGTAATATTTAAAAAGAAGGCTGAAGGTACTATTTCTACAGCTAAAAAACAGAGGGGAAATGAATATACGAAGCACAAATTTAACATAACCACTGAGCTGAAGTGTCCTATTAGGTTGTGATTTTTCTAGTGACCAGGGAAAAATGAGAAGTACGGTAAGTTCCATGGTGATGACCATCACAGAGAAGTTCCAGTTCATCATGTGTATTTCTTGGCACCTAATTTCTGAAACAAATGTCTCCATGGGCTTCTCAGGGCAACAAAGCTAATGAGGACATATCTGTTAAGGCCATTCTACAGCCAATTTGTAATGCTGTTTCTTGGAAGTTTTTGTTTGTTGTTTTTTGTTTTTGATAAAAGCTAAGAAGATAAGATGGAAGCACAAATCAAGGAAGTGATTTTCAAGAGCTAACACTAAGCTGGTCCAAGCTTTTGACCAACTCTGATTGAGAAAGAGAACTTAGGATACGTACACAGATTTTATTATGAAAATTGTTACTTTATTGCTTTTTCCACAATCAATCCATGGTAATAAGAGAGTTTTATTTATTCAATGGATACTTCACTATAAGGAAAAGAGACTTTTAAGACATGCTAAAGCCAGTTCTTGAAGATATTTTAACATCTAACCATGATTATGCTAACATATTCATTCTTGGAATTTATTCAAAATTTTATATCTCAAACCTGGTTTTAGAGCCACCAAAAAAAGATCTCACTGAGTGCATAAAATTGCATACCAGAACCATATCAATATAGACAAGAACATAAAAAGATAAAAGAAAACGGTGAATTCAACTTTATTTTTCTCCATCCAAAAGTCAATTATTATTATTTTTTTTAGGTGAGGAAGATTGGCCCTGAGCTAACGTCTGTTACCAATCTTCCCCTTTCTGCATGAGGAAGATTAGCTCTGAGATAACATCTGTGCCACTCTTCCTTTATTTTGTATGTGGGTCACCGCCACAGCATAGCTTGATGAGTGGTGTACGTCTGCCTGCAGGGTCCAAACCTGCAAACCTGGGCTGCTGAAACAGAGTACACGAAATTACCCACTACACTACCAGGCTGGCCCCAACAACAGCCAATTATTTTTTAAAAACATGTATCTATCTTTGTATGTTTGCCTTCTTTCATTTTTACGTTGTAGACAAGTCTCACCTCAGGTTGTATATATTCAGAGAGGTATAAATGACTTGGCCTAGCTTTCTGTCTTTGGAAAGAATTGCACTGAAATGCTGAGCTCCTGTAATGAAACAGTCAATTGCTAAGAATATTTAACACATCTGGAAAAGAAAATGAGTTTTGTGTCCACAATGGTGGAATTATGTTGTATCTCTATAGATTACTTTCTATTTTATGGATTATTTTTGCATAGTCCTTTCCATGCTCCATCTCACTGAATCCTCCACAACCATTCTTTGAACGCTGGCTCCGCCCTCACTGGTATGACTCTCAGCAAGTTAGTTATTCTCCCAACCTTATTCCTCATTTGCAACAAGGAGACCTTCAGACTACAACTCATTCCAGTGTGACTGGAGCATTAAATGAGATAACGCATGTGAAGCATTTAACATAGCGCCTGACACAGTAATAACCACTCAATAGCCATTAGCTTTGATTCATATTCTTGTCACGTCCACAAACCCCACAACTCCAGAAGATCATGTGCATGAGTTGTGGATATTGGGATGTGCATGCTCTGGAAAGATATGCCTGATTCCTTTGCTCTCATGAGAAACTAGCCTAAACCAGACTCCTTCAAACGTGAGATTCTGTTGTGGATGCTAAGATTTGATGAGTAGGTTTTGGTAGCAACTCTTCACGTCAGCAGCGAGTGCTGAAGACTGTAGAGTAGCCACGTTTTCTGTTTATTTTTCCATTCGACAAGTGTTTCTCCAACACCTACCTTTGGCAGGCAGTGTGCTAGGCGCTGTGAATACAGAAGGAAAACGGGATAGCATTGGCTATTACCATCCGGTTGTGATAAAGAATAAACAATGTATTCTTCAGAAACATAATACCTGAATTAGATCTGCTGAATTACATAGAATTAGGTGAACTATTCCTGGAATCGTAGGGCTGATGTTTTTAGTGATGTTCTTTCTGTCAGAGGATTGTGTGTGTGTGTGTATAAACACATACTCACATAAACACGTATGCACACTGTTGAATAGTGGACGTGAATAATTGACTAATACTTGCTCCCATTTCTTCTAGTTGTCACCTCAATGGCCACTGCTGTTGGTTCTACAACGGCTTCTCCGACAGAGAAGAGCAGTAAGTCACTGTCTATATTTGTCTCTCTGTTATGTTAGGGCTTTTTCCCTCCCGATCAACTTCACTTTTGTACTTCTCAAGCTTAACATACAAAAGACCGATTATTCCTGGAATTGTGGGGCTCGTAATTCTCATATTTTCAGTGGTTCTTTTTCTTATCTGCCAGCAGATTATATATATACATATATGTCTCTATATACATGTTCCTATACATATGCACACACTATCAAATATATATACACCGATACATATATGGACACTATCAAATAATGGGCCTGGACAATTGACTAATGCTGGGTCTCATTTCTCCTAGTTGTCACTGTTGCTGACTCTACAACAGCTTCCCCAACAGAGCAAAGTGGTGAGTTTGCGTATATCCTTGCCTTCATGTTTTGCTTTGGCAGTTTTTTCCATTCCAGTCAAATTACCTTTTGAACTTCCCTGGTTCATAGTAGACAAGACCAATTATTCCTGGAATGGTGGGGCTCCTATTTGTAATGACATCTCTCCTGTCTCTCTGCTGGTAGATTATATATATATGTGTAAGTTTGTATATATACACACATATACATATACATATTCATCAACTATCAAATAATAGGCATGAACAGTTGACTAATACTTGCTCTCATTTCTTCTAGAGATCGCTGCTGTTAATTCTACAAAAGCTTGTCTGAAAGATGAGAGGAGTAAGTTTTTGTATATGTTTGTCTTTATGTCACGCTATAGCATTTTTTTCCTCTGGATAAACTTCACTTTTGAACTTCCCTGGTTTAAGTTAGAAAAACCAGAATGGCTGGAAGTTGCAGAGTAGATTGAGTGATTTTTTAAATCAATCCCTCATTCCCTGGGAGCATCTTAACACTGTAAATGTTGGTTTGGGGATAAGATGATGGTAATTTAGAGTGTGCAGTGATAGGCTCTGAATTATTCCAACAATGGACTTCATTCATTTGTGTGGCTTTTGTTTCTAATGAATGAGGATTACATGATATCAAGATGCTTCCAGATTTCTTTTAAGTCTTTGGTTCTTTTTTTTTTTTTTTTTGTGAGGAAGTTTAGCCCTGAGCTAACTACTGCCAATCCTCCTCTTTTTTTCTGAGGAAGACTGGCCCTGAGCTAACATCCTTGCCCACCTTCCTCTACTTTATATGTGGGATGCCTACCACAGCATGGCTTGCCAAGCGGTGCCATGTCCGCACCCGGGCTCCGAACCGGCGAACCCTGGGCCACCAAGAAAGGGAACATGCGAACTTAACCGCTGCACCATTGCCTTTGGTTCTTGCTAATAGCTAATAACATGAACTGATACGTACTGAGAGCTTCCTCCACAGAAGTCATTGTGCTGGGTTTTGCTTACATTTTATTAACTCTCATAATACTGCCACGAGGTGGTACAATATTTTCCCCCATTTATAGATGAGGACAACGAGCTAAAATTAATTAAGTCCCTTGCAGCATGCCACACAGCTGGATCTGGGGTTTCAACCTGCCCATCTGAATCGAGAGTTTACACATTTGCATGGTTCTGTCTTCCTCCTCTAAGATAGTCCTAGAGCAAGAAATCCCAAAACCAAGGCCCTGAGACATGTTGGATGCATGATGGGGGCTGAGTAAGAGCACGGGCTTCACAGTATCCCAGACCGGACTTGAACCCGTTCTTTTAAGGATTAGTTTCATTAATATGGGTAAATTACTTACATTTTCTGGATAATAATTTCTGCATCTGCCAACCAGAAATAACTACATCTAATGCAGTTATTGACAAGACAAGGTCACCTATGCTGAATGTCTAGCATAGGGTGTCTCATTTGGCTGTCACATAATCAGTGCTAGTTTCTGGCCCTTTTTCCCTACATGTGTACAAAGATATTGACTGGAAGCATTGGCTCCAGCCCTGCTGATCTTCCCTCCTTTTCCACTATCAAGGGGACTCTGGACCTCTGCTAACACCTTACCTGACTAAGGGCAAGGAGTTATGAGCACATCTCCTCTCAGATCCCTTTCCACAACAAGTGCTAATGATTCTGCAGTTCTGACTCTTCAAGAGAAAACACGTAAAAGGGAAATTTCCACAGGAAGAGACTTGGCCTTGTGGTTCACTGAATACCCAGTCTGGCTCACCGTCATTGTCTTTAATTATTTCTTGACACCATACATTTCTTGCCAAACTTCAAAGGATATTAAGTGCAAATATCCTATACATCATAGTCACGTGAGGGAAATTTAGGAAGGACAGGTGTGTGAGCCATGATCTCCTAAAGTTTCAGAGAATTTGGATTAACCACTTTCTCCTGTTTTATATAATGCCTTTTTACTCAAACCTCCTACCCACCCCTCTGTGAAAACTACCAAATTTCCATGGATTGTACCCAGTGTAGTAATCTCACTGCATGCAAAACATGTAATGACTCAGATGCTTCTGAATCAGAATTCAACTTTATATCTATGCTTAACCTTTTGATGTCTGGGGTATTAATTGCACTTGGAGATGCAGAATTACAGAGTACCTAAGAGTGTTCTTTAAAGTCATGGTGCTGAGATTGAAATTACTAAATGCACGACATCAGGCAAATTACTTCTCTCTGTCCTTAGTTTATTTGCAAAATGGGAATGAAAATAATCTCATAGTTTACTGTAAAATTTAAATAAGATTAAAGTTTTGTATGCAAAGCTCTGAGAACAAGGGTTTGGCATTCGGTTAGTGGTTCATGAATATTAGCTATTATTATTACTCAGAAACATGGTGGGGGGGTGAAGAAATGCTAAAAGTTATTTATCACAAATACTTTTCTCCCATTACCTCATTAATTAAAAACACCACCTTACTTTTCATATTTTGGAATGTTCTAAGCGAATTTCACAGAGGCTGTTGATTGACATGACCTGTAAATTGGATTCTGAGTTGTCTTGCTGTTGTCTGTGGAGGTGGGAGGGGTAGACGTTTACTCTTGGGTTTTGGGGGGGGTCACTACAATGTAGGTCATCAGAAAGAACTGTGACCACCCTCCATTAATAGGTCCCATCCTTTCAAAAGGACAAGTGAATCTAATCAAACATCTTCTCTTAGCCCCCCTGCAGCTGCAGCTCACCAGCACCTCTGCCTATTACACCTACCTGCTCCTCCTCCTCAAGAGCGTGGTCTACCTTGCCATCATCACCTTCTGTCTGTTTAGGAGAACAGAAGTCTGTGGCGATGGAAAGAGTTCATAACAGATGGTGGCGCAAAGAGGTCAACTTGTCTTCATCATTTATTGTCCCTAAAAGCGTCTCCTGAGGACCTAGCTGGGCTTTCTTTCTGGGTTTGAGTTATTTCAGTTCATATGTGTACTTTTCTGTTATGTCATGATTGTCATGTTTTTTCAAACCACTGGGATAACTGCACCAACGAGTTCTGCCGTTACTCAGGGGCAGGGCCACGGGTCGTCCTTTAGCATCACTCTCTCCATGATCTCCATCAGCTCCTCCAGCAACCCGAATAACCACGCCTTCCGAGTACAGAAAGCACGCAGCTCTAGTCACCTCCCTTAGGGCCATTTAACCAAAACCGCCTTGAAGCCTTCCATTTTGCACACCCTGAACCTGACACCTTTGCTACTTGAATTCTGGACATTGTTTTTCATAATACGCACAATAAAAAACTCAAAAGTCTACATTTGTCTCTGTGTACTTTGATTTAATGAAATCTAAGTGGAAGTCCAGGGTAAGAAGCAGCATGACACCTTGAGCCATCAAATCCAGCGTTGTCTTAATGATGGGCAATACCACAGTTCTAATTCTTTCCCTGAGATAGCGGTCATGATGCTTACTTTGGGGCACTGGCTCCAAGAGGAGCCACAGTCAAATGAAGGCACACAGCTTTCTTCTCTTTCAAAGGTCACTAGGTTCACAGTCATTTGGTTTGGGACATTCTAATGGCGTCAGTAGAACATCTAGCATGACTTTCACTGTGTGTGCTCAGCTCGACACTAGTGTTTCACAAGCACCGTGTTTCCTGGTCCTCACACTCACTCCATGAGACCTGCACTCACACCAAGAGGCATCGCAGTGGAGGGGCTGAGCCCCTGGACTCTGAACCCCGAGTGCCTGGTTTTGAGTCCGGGGTCTAGTATTAGCATCTGTGTGACCTCAGGCAAGCTATTTGAACTCTCTGTGCCATAATTTCTTCACCTGTAAAATGGAGTTTCAGCACCCTGTCTCCTGGATTACATGAGCTAATAATGCCTGGTACTCACAGGTCCTCCACAGCATCAGCATCCACTGTTGGCAGTTCTACTTTTGAATAGTAGACACTACACAACACAGAAACAGGAGTCATCTGTAATCTTATTTCCCCACAGAGAGCTTAGGTGTGGATGGAATAGGGACTCTGAGTTTCTACTATGCACCAGTCAACCCTGTTAATCCTCTATTAGCCCCTGGAGGTAGGTACAATTAGAGTCCACAGTGTATAGATTTGGAGAGATTAAGTTCTTGCTCAAGGTCCCTATTTTGTAAGTAATAGTCATTTAGAGCCAGGTCACTCTGAACTCAGAGCTAGTATTTTGTGACCCAATATCATGTGGCCTTCCCTTCACCCACTGTCAACTGGAGAAAACAAAACAAAACAAAACATGCACAGCTTCTCTACTAAAGGCATCCTCCAAGGAGTCAGTGAGAATTTTCTTAAGAACCTGTGGGTGCATCTGTGTTTTCTCCTCATGCATATACTCTGTTATTACCATAATTCCTCCCTTTGTTATCAAGAGTATGGAAATTCTACTTTATTCTGTGTGTCCCAGGTTTGCAACTGCTTTTTGGGGGGATGCTACAGAAAGGGACCGAGAGGCTCAGGCAGAGCTCTACCAGGCAGCGTCTCCCGTGACTTCCAACTTCTGAGCAGCTTCCTCCCGCACTGGGGCTGGGCTGCCCTGAACGAGCTGCACCGAGAGGGAGAGCACAGGTGGCGGTGGAGGAGACAGCCTGGGTGGCGGGAGGGGGCTGGGGTGGCCGCTGGTGTGTTATTTTCTCAGGCTTCTTTTGTGTACATGCTCTGTCAAATGTGGTTGATTCGTGTAGAATGCTCAAACTCAAACCGACCCCTAGGGGTTGGGGTTGTGCAAGCAGTGGCTAGGGTGTCATGAGATAAAGTAAGGACAGTTAAACCACAACCAACCTTGCTCACTTTCAAAGGCCACAGCTAATGGGAGGAAAATATCCATCTACACAGTCATGTGATTGCAGTCAAACATACTCTTAGGCTGTGGTCGGGGGTGCCCTGCTTTTTATACACAGAGTTTACTCCAATTAGCTACAGTGTGAGTCTGGAATCTTACTCCCAGGGCTGTTCAGATGCTGCATCTCAGTCCACTCTCGTGACCCTGTTCCGAAGGAAAGAGCAGACAGGACACCTTGGAGCACGAACATTATCCTAACAGTCCATCAAGTATCCGAGCTCTTCCATGCTGTTTGATTTACTGAGTCTGGTACCTTCTGATTTCATCTTCTCAGTGTAGACAGGGTGACACAGATCTGTGCTTGTGAACCCAGCAGCACGGATGGACTGTAGATGTGGGCAACGGTGATGTCCTGTTTCCCTCACACAGAGACACAGAGGCCCTGAGTGCAACTGTGTAACTGAATGTCATTTACTGAATCATGTAAGTCCCTCTAATGAGTCAGAGTCATCCTGAGTAATACTTAAAAGAGGACGTTAACATCAGAGAAAAGTGTGATTGGGCTCAATTAGAAGAGGGCTGTTCAGCAATGTGAGCTTAAAGGGCAAATGTTCCCACCCCCACCCACCCAAGCATGGGAGAGAGCGGGTACCCAGACCCACGGACTCAATCTGTCCATCCTAGGGGAAGTGGAGCTCTATTGTTGAGATCAATGCTTTAGGCTTTCACAGTTTCACCTCACAGAGCATTGAAATTTTATTCTTTACTCCTCTTGGTCTATACTCTGAGAGCCAACTTCTGGGTGAGCCTTGGCTTCCTCTCAGGATTGGCTGCATCTGCTGTTTGAGCCCAGCATGTCTGGAGGAGAGCTCTTTCTCAGGCTACATTAATACACTAACATCCTGCTTAGCCATCACCTGTGGGCCGGGGCACCCACTCTCTTGGTGTATATGACTCCATCCTGAGACAGGACATTCTTGCTGTGCTAACACCACTGAGTTCCTGAGGCTTCAGTCCCACAGCAGCCCCTGGAGCTGTTCCTCGCCCCTCTCTCCTGCAAAGGAAGCTCGTCGTCGTTAGGACCCAGCCTCCCAGAGAGATGCCCAACGGCATTGTTGTCATTTGGCCCATTCTTACAACAAGCACACGTGGAGTTGACTAGATCTGCACAAATGGCCAGTTTCTACCCAAACCAGTACCATTCCCAACAAACACAATTGAGTTGTTCTTGAATGACTCGATGAACAATGAAAGAAAACTAACCGACAGGCTGCCATCCTATGAAGCACTGAGGTGAATATTCATGTTTGAAAAAAATCTCTCACCATATAATTAGGTCATTTTAATTCAAATTAGCTAAACACAAAGGAAAAATGATGGCAATGATTTCATAGTGTTGGTTGAAAGCAGGAGTACTCAGACTATTTCAGAACCATATTTCTAGGAGAAAGATGCTATTTCATGATAAAAGTAATACAAAAGGTCTGGGGACTTTTTATAGGTATTCACAATCCCTCCTTGTCCTCTCTTTGTAATTCCAACACTTCTGGCCAAATACATAACGCAAAACAAGGAAAATAAAACTAATCATTTTGATATGTTGGATTTTATTACTTCTTAAAATTGTACAAAGAGCGCATGTGCATGAGTTAAAAAACACAAGGGAAATGTAAGGTGTTAAAAAAGAAATACAAAAGAAATCTGAGACAAGAAACAAAAAAATTCCATTCTGTGAATCAAAATAAAATGATACTTTGCTTACTAAAACAGTATTATTTGAATATATTAAGAAGTCTTTTGATTAGGAATGCGGCACGAGACTTTTTTGCAACGATTCATTAACAGATCAGACTCAGTCTCATCAAATACAAGGTGGACCATTCCTTTATCTTACCAGCCACAGGCAGGCCACTGAATGGATGTGGATGTGGGACAGTGTCTGTGAGGTATTACAATAAATAAATTCTTTATTAGCCGTTCAATGAAGTCAGCAGTGGACGTCACCATTTCAACCTTCAATAGGGAGACCCCACCTCCAGTCCTTTTTTTCCTCCAGTGACTTTCAATGAGGGTTTTTCACACTAGAAAAAAGAGAACACAAAACATTTGAGATGTAGTGTAAAGGCAAAATGCCACATTGCCTTATGTTTCTATAACGAGGTCTGTGTCCTGAAGATGAGCTGTGCTACAGACACTTGAAGGACCCTGGGTGTGGCCACACAGAATTTATTTAAGGCGTTTTAGAAGAGGATCTGCTATTCACGTGCTTACACTGTTGCCTCACGTCCAACCACTGCTGCGGAAAGAGTGGAAAGAAGGGGCCGCAGCGTGTCGGGTGTTTCTGCTGCGGGCACAGGGCCTCCACCCACCACGATTCCGGCCACCTCTGCTTCTCCACGACTCCGAGTCCATCCACGACCTCTCCCTTCTGTGACTGAAAAATTAGGCAGAGTCGCTGCTGCTACAGTTGACTTCAGTTTATTTGCTTGTGTCTCTGAGGATGAACTATTTCCTGTGATGACCTGAAGGGACTCACCCACGTGCCCACCTTGAGGCCCAGCACGAGCTGCTGCTCTGACGATCACATCCTGCATCTCTGAGGCTCCAGAGCACTTGAGAGACATCTCAGTGCAGGGCTGGAGGGGACCCTGGATCCACACTGGGCGGGCCTGAGTTCTGGCTCTGCCACTTGCTCCCTGTGTGACCTTGGGCAAGTTACTCACCTACTCTAGTCTCACTCGCCTCAGGTGTAAATGGAGACAATAACGGGACCACATCTCATAGGACTGCGACCCTCACAGCTCACTAAGTTAGGGTTGGAGGATAAACAACATCTGACATGGAGACATTCTGACTAAGTCAACAATAATGAACTCAGGCTCATCCTTTAGTAATCTGGGACTCTGAGGTATTTTTCCTACTTCACAAATTTACACCTACGCAGAAAACATTAAGAAACGTTATCTCAATAAAAGGTGACTGATAAATTCATGTAAATAGGACAAATTTTGCTGTTCACTCACACTCAAATTCTTTGAATTTTACTTTGAATCTACTCAAAGAAAATGCTCCATGTTTAACTACTTTGTTGTTATAGTTTCGTTTTCAAAGACTTACTTTAACAAAAGTAGTACTCATAGGTCTAAAAGTGGTTTTTCAGTGTCCTGCTTTTCTTCAGCTTCTTCAGATCCTACATGGTAGGGAAGGGGAAGGAGAAAAAGCATCGCATTCCAGTAAAGTGAGAAACGATTGCTTTCAAGTTACAACACATATGCATGACATTTTAAATGAGAGAGACACTTCTTCAATCCTTAAGAGACTTAGGTTAACAAAACTTTAACTGTAAAATTAAGTTTTACTTTATGTCTTAAAGGAGAAAAGCCTTTAAAACAGGCACTATAACCCACACTAATCTGTCAAAATGGATTCACTCATGTACTTCTAAAAATATCTGAATAGACCAAGAATTATTATCCACTGCTATTCTTCTTTGCTGAAGACTCTGCAGACGTTTTTCAAGTGTAAACAACTGTGAGCTTTGGGATAAATAATTTAACCTACATATTTTCACAGCCGCCATCTCCAGTGACTGAGAGAGCAGTGAGGGCTTCCTAATGCCGAGGGAGATGGCACATGGTCACTCTCGTGACTGTTGCCAGTGACCACTGCTACAACCATTCCAGGTCACTGCCTCGTGAGCCTTATCTTATTTGTGCATTCGAGTCAGTCATTTCACACTAGTGGAAATAATACTTGTTTTCCATTATGTAGATTTTCGCTCTAAAAATTAGAAAAAAAATCTAAATGCCTGAGAGTAGAAGTTAAATAACTATGATTCCACGAAATATCTTACATCCACTTAAAATTATATTTATAGTTTATAACATGTAAAATGAACGTGCTATGAAGAAAAAGCAAATATGTAATAAATGAAACTGAAAGTACTGTAAGAGCATAATTGATAACAATAAAATTAATATAAATGTGCAAATCAGAATGACTCGACGGAAATAACCAGGTGACTCATACATTTCTGGAGATTCCAAAATTTCTACAACAAACTGAAACTGACCTTTTAATTTCTAAAATGGGGTATAAATAATATGGGCAGTGTGACCACAATTGTGTTAATTACAGACACAAACTAGAAGGAAACAAACTAAACTGTCACACTGATGTTGCTGAGTGCTGTGAAGGAAAGGGGATCTTTATTCTTGTCTTTCCACATTTGTATAATAAGCTTGCAGTACTCTCACAATTGGGGAAGAGAATTAAAGGGAGCGGTGAGAAGACCGAAGCAGCAGGTCAGGGATGTGACCTCCTCACACTCAGAAGCAGCCTGCCTCCCGTGCTGTCCTCGTGTCACATAACACACTTCAAGAGGGACATGTTTTCTTATGAGAATGTCTACCTGGATTATAGCCAAGAACAAACCTGGTACAGGAGAAAGAACGGCTGAGGATCCTAAATGAAGATCCTGTCCCACATCTTAACCTCATCAATGTCACACAGTTCAGGTGACGTTTGTGGTAAAATAAATAGAGAAAGATATAGGGGTTGGAAGGCTTCACATCCCAGCGTATTAAACTGCTGTAAATTGTAGAGACACTGGGGTAGTTTAACTGCCTTCTCCCTTTGAAAGGAGTCTGAGGAAGACGGACAGACCAAGTCTTCCTGCTTCTGGGCTCACTTTCCACCTGTCAGGCTAACGGCATTGCAGCCACAACGAACTGACACGTCTTGCAATTATTAGGGAATCCTAAATAAAGCCAAATTTTTAATTAAAACATAATATGTTTACTTTACATAATATAAACACCAATGCTAGCAAGGCCTTCTGACTCTGTCTGGTCAAGTGAGGAGGTCAGTAGTTCTCATTCTGAAAAGCAATTACAAAATGGACTAGATGAACAAAACTAACCATTTCAGCACTCAGGAAATGACAGACAACAGGCATACAACAGGCTGAGAAGTGTTTGTGCTTGAAAACCTGCAGAATTCAGGCAACAACAGTGGTGTTCTTGCCTGGAGCTGCTCCCATTCCTTCCTCACCTCCCAACACCCAGCTCGATGGGCAGGAGAGTTCATCCAAGGCAGGGCAATCCATGAGGAAGGGCAGAAAATTGAGCCAGGTGAAGGGAGCTCACTTGATTTGGGGTGAGGAGTGATGTGATGGTGACCTGACAAACTCAATGGTGTGCAAGCGGGAAGGGCCAGAGTCTCTGCAGATTTGAAGTTGTGGTCGTGGCTGCAGCAAGTATATGCTAGGCTGAAGCTGTGTGCATGCTTAGCAGAGACCCGAAAGAGCCCAGACTAGCCAAACACTTCTGGGCAACCCTGAGGCTGTGAGCACCTGCAGAGGAGACGTGAAAGGACTCAGCAAAAGTACAAGTGGAGGAAGAACTTTTAATCTGCGCCCCAATACATCCACTTATTCACCTGGCAGAGGATGGGAGTCTTAATCAAGGGGCTTGAGCACAATCTCTGTCCAATCACTGGCCACCACTAAGCTATGCAGACACAGGGGTGCCCACTAGGAAGTTAGGCTTAAAAATAAAAGAATTAAAAAGAAAAAACAACACTGAGAAGAGACATCAGCAGCCACACACCCCAAGGGACATAATTTCACAGATATAGCTCAGGCAATTTTCTAAGCAAACAGCAATAAAAGCAACCTTCTGGGGGACAAATGAGAATCTAGAGTTGTTATAACCTATTTTCAACAAAATAATTTCAATAAAAAGACTAACAAAAATCAGAAAAGTGTGAAAACAAAACAAAAACGACAATTCAATACAAACTGTCTCTGAGCGTATCCAGATATTTTGTTTACCAGACACTTTAAAGTAGCTATTATAAATATGTTCAAAGAAATACGGAAAAACCATGTTTGAAGAATTAAAGGAAAATATGACAACAATAAATCAACACACAGAGATTCTCAAAAAGGAGACAAATTATAAAATGAAAAAATTTTAAAAATTATATCTGGAGTTGAAAAGTATAATAACTCAAGTGAAATATTCACTAGAGAGGGTTAAGAGAATATTCCAGTCGGCGGAAAAAGAATCTGAACCCGAAGATAAAGCAATAGAAGTTGTCCACTCTGCATAACAGAGGGGGAAAAAAGAAGAAAAATTCACACAGCTCAGAGATCTATGAGATAATATCACACACACAAACATACATGTAATGGAACTCATGGAAAGAGTGAAGAGAAAGAAAAGGAACAGGAAAAATATTTGAAGAAATAACAGTCAAAACTCCCCAAAGTTGCCGAGTAGTATTAATCTACACATCTAATAAGCTAAACAAATGCTGTTTGGGATAAATACATATGGATCCACATGTAGATACATTATAGGCAACCTGTTGAAAGCCAAGGATGTATGAAGATGAAATACATCAAAGTTTATATGATGTTGCTAAAACAATGCCTACAGGAAAATTTACGGCTTTAAATGCTTATATCAGAAAAGAAGAAAGATTTAAAGTCAATCACAAAAAACACGAGTAATCTAAATACAACCCAAGCAGGATAAAATAAAGAGAAAGTGGAATGGAAATAACTGAATTGGAAAACAGAAAAACAAGAGAAAAATATCAATGAAAAGTCAATTCTTTGAAAATATCAACAAATTTGACAAACTTCCAGCTAGACTTACTAAAAAGAAATGAGAGACAACACAAATTACCAAAATCAAGAAAAAAAGGAAAAACATCACTACCAATCCTACAGCGATTGAAAAGAATTATAAAGGAATATTACGAACAATTCATGTCAACAAACAAGATAATTTAGAAAAAATGGATAAATTCCTAGAAAGACGCAAATTACCAAAACTGATTCAAGAAGAAAGAAAAAATTTAAATAAACCCATATATATCAAGTAAAGAAACTAAATGGGTAATTTAAAAAATTTTTCCCACCAAAAAAAATCCTCAGCCCAGATGGCTTCATTGGAGAATCTACCAAACATTTAAAGAAGGAATAATATCGATCCTTCACAAGAAGGATTCATTTAGAAAACAGAGGAGCTGGGAACACTTCCTGATGTGTTCTATGAGGCCAGCCCTACCCTGACATCAAAGCCAAAGACATAATAAGAAATCGACAGACCAGAAGGTACGAAATCATGAGCATAAGCAGAAAAATACTCAGGGAAATAGTAAATCGAATCCAGAAATGTACATAATGGATTATAAACAGGACCAACTGGGATTTACCCTAGACAGAAACAGTTGATTTAACATCAAAACTCAATTAATGTCATACACCACATTAACTGAATATAGGATAAAAACCTCAATAGACACATATAGAGCATTTGAAAATTCCAATGCCCATTCATAAAAACTCTCCACACACTAGGAATATAATGGAACTTCCTCAACCTGATAGAGGGCATCTGTGAAAACCCACAGCTACCATCACACTTCATGCTGAAAGACTGAATGCTTTTCCCCAAAGACCAGGAACAAGACAAGGATGTCTGCTCTTGCCACTTCTATTCAACATTGTATTGAAGGTTCTAAACACTGCAATAAGAAAAAAACAAAACTAAAGATATCCAGCAGATTGAAAAGGAAAAAGTAAAACAGTCTCTGTCCACATGCAACATGATCCTGTGTGTAGAAGAGTCCATGGGATCCACACACATAAAGCCAAAACTCTGACTAATAAACAAGTTTAGCAAAGTCACGAGATACAAGTACAATACACAAAATACCAATTGTATTTCTATATACTAGCACAAACAATTTGAGAATGAAATTAAGGAACCAATTCCATATACAATAGGACCAAAAAGAATAAAACACTTAAGAATTAATTTAACAAATCAAGAGTAAAACTTGTCTGATAAAAACTAAAAAACAATGCAGAGAGAGTCTATGTTCATGGATTAGAAGATTCAGTATTATCATGACAGCAATTCTTCCCAAATTCATCTATAAAATCAATGCAGCAGACTTTTGGGGCAAAAATTAACAAGGTCATCCTAAAATTTACATGAAAACACAAAAGACCTAGTAAAGCCAAAATAATTTTGACAAAGAACAAAGATGGAGGACTGTTATGGTCACCCCGCAAAAGCAGTGAGGGGAGGGAGCCCCCCAAATGAGATTTGGACATTGAGACTGATGATGTCACACACACCAGAAGGTCTGACAAGGTTCATTACTTACAAAATCGAGGTCTCTGGGCACAGGAGGGCAGGCCCTTCAAGCAAGGCCTTACAGAGCCTGATTTCAAAGTTACATAAAAATAAAATCACAGTATTCGAGCCAGTGTGCTCCTGGGGCAAGGAGAGCACACAGGTCAACGGAGAGAATTGAGGGTCCAGAAATAAACCCTTATATTTACAGTCAAATAGTTTTTGAGAAACGTGCTGACTTAATTCAATGGGAAAAGGACAGTCTTCTCAACAAATGGCACTGCCTCAAGAGAGCAAATTGAGTTCCTTAGCTCCTCCATACTTAAAAATTAATTCAAAATGGACCATAATGTTACATGAAAAAGCTAAAACTGCAAAATCTTCTGGAAGTAAACATAGGAGAAAATCTCTGTGGCAGAGGGTTAAGGCAAAGAGTTCTTAGACATGCCCCCAAACCCATTATCCAGAAGAGAATACATTTTGATGAACTGGACCTGATCAAAATTAAAAATCTGTCCTTCAAAATGCTCCACGAAGAAAATGAAAAGACTACTACAGACTGGGAGAAAACATTTGCAAGTCATGTATCTTATAAAGGACTTTTATCTAGAACATATAAAGAACTCTTACAACTCAATAAGAAGACAATCAATGCAACTTAAAAAAAAAGAAAAGGTAAACACTTTCAAATAGACTCTTCTCCAAAGAAGATATATGAATAACTAATACGCAGGTGAAAAGTTCTCAATGTCATCAGTCATTAAGGGCACGCAAAGTAAAACCACAAGGAGATACCACTTCACAACTGCTACAATGACTATAATCAAAAAGACAGCCAACACCAAGTGCTGGTGAGCACATGGAGACACGAACTCTACGACACTGCGGGAGGGATGGTAAAATGGTGCGGCGACTTTGGAGAACAGTTGGGCGATCACCCAAAAAGTTACACAGAAACTTCCTCCATGACGCAGCAAATCCTCTCCTAGGAATCTATCTAAGAAAAATAAAAACATACGTCCCCACAAAGACATGTGCGTGAATGTTCATAGCAGGATTATTACTCATAATAGCCAAAAATTGGAAACAATCCAAACGTCCATCAACTGATAATAAATAAAATGATGTGTATCCATCCCACAGAGAAGGATTCAGCCATGTAAGGGAACAAACTACTGACGCACGCTGCAACGTGAACAACCCTCAAGAACGTTATGCTAAGTAAAAGAAGCCAGATGGAAAAAACTACAATTATATTTACATTAACTGTCCCAAGGGAGCAAATTTTCAAAGCAGAGAGCAGATCAGCGGTTTACCTACGACTGGAAGTAGGAGCAGGGATTAACTAGAAATAAAGGACTTTTTCAAATGATAAGATTGTTCTAAAACTGTACTGTGATGTTGTTTAAAAAACTACAGATTTACCCAAAATCATGCAATTGCACATTTACAATGGATGAATTTTATGGTGTGCAAATTCGACCTCATTAAAGCTGTTTTTCAAAAGGGGGCCAGCCCGGTGTTGTGGTGGTTAAGTTTGCACACTCTGCTTCAGTGGCCCGGGGTTCACTGGTTCAGATCCTGGGTGCAGACCTACACACCATTCATCAAGCCATGCTGTGGTGGCACCCCACATAGAAGAAATAGAAGGGCTTACAACTAGGATATACAACTATGTACTGGGGCTTTGGGGAGGAAAAAAAATAAGAGGAAGATTGGCAACAAATGTTAGCTTAGGGCCAATCTTCCTCACCAAAAATTAAAAAGCTGTTTTTTAAAAACATGAATGTTACCTAATATCCTCAGCTATCGTTTTTCAATACTTTCCAAAATTGTAATTAAAAAGTTAGAAAACTGTTTCAAATCTATTGACTATACACAGGGTGACTATGTAACTGATCCTCTAAACAAGAATACTTCTGAGAGATGAAAGGAGTTATAATATTGACATGGGGCCAGAGGAGTAAACCAAGACTGTTCTGGCAAACCAGCATGTATGTTTATTCTCAGTAGGCATCCAATTCGAATTTTAATGCCTTCATCTATATTTGCTTAGAACAGATTATGTTACACAATTGAGCTCTTCTTCATTTTAAGTCAGTCTTTTGATGATTTAGCAGGTAATGAATTACCCTTTCCCCAACATCACAACTGGTTCATTTAAGCCGTCTGGCCAAAACTTCAACCAACAACCTCAACCAGTCATCTGAGAGAAGACCATTTAATACACAGGTAAGTAGGATGTGATTAGACCAACAGGCAAACCTGCACACCAACCATCTGTACAGCCTTTCAAAGGACATCTATAAAATGTGCTAGGCTTCCAAATCTCTGACACTAAAATTGAAGCCATTCCTTTACAAGGAAAAATGCTCACATTGTAATTTTTGGTGCCTGCAATTTCTTTCCTTCTCTCTTCTTTTCAGAACTACGTGCCAGGCACCGTACATGGTGCTGGAGAAAGCAAGACCAGAAAAGGAAGGCAGGGCCCAGACCCCCTAATCTACGAGGGCCAGTCAGCGCTGTCTCAGAGCAGCTTTCTGTTGCTGAGAGACTGTTGGATACTTAGCCACTGGGCTAACAAGCAAGCTTTACTCTAGAGCAGAACCTTCTTTCCTAGGCACACGCATTCCAGTAACAGTTTTTACTTTTAATTCTCTCCTAAATTGAACATTCAGACAAAGCAAATATAATACAATAAAGTGAGCCACTTTGAATACGCCCTCTCTGCACCATACCAATCTGCACTGTGCCTTAAATAAAGCAGCTACCCATCAGAACACTATTTGTTCTTGTTTAGCCCCATAATCCAACGAAACGGCAATGCTTCCAACTACCACTAGGTGGTGGTAAAAGCCACAGGTAGGAAGCCAATGGACTGCCCGACGAGGAGTATCTGAGATGGTTTCCCTCACATCATCATCATCCTGCTGCTCTGAACTTTCAAGCAAAAAAATACACTAGTGCTGAGAAATTTTATTAGTCCTAGAAGAATAAAAGCTATTCAAAAGCATGAATTACAATGCAAACTTCTTTTTAAAAGAATGAGTCCTATGACATACAAAAATCTCAATGAAATAATCCTTCTAATAAGGTAATGAAAAGTTTAATACTTGAGTTTGTACTGGCTGAGAAACAGATTTTCTGCTAATTCATATCTTTATTGCATCTGACTCTATGCTTTTGTGTTTTATACTGTTTTAGATCCAACACCGAAAGTCCAGAATATCAACTTAGTGGAGTCCCCTAACGTGGTACGTCACGCTGCTGTGCCTTTGATCATTCACAAGGCTCTTTCTGCATGGAAGCTGTTTTATTATACTGTGTATGTGTGTGTGTATGTGTGTGTGTCTAAAATATTCACTAAGCGTTATGTTGGGAATAAAATAAAGTAGTTTCTAACTCAGGTTTACACCCCAGTGGGAGAAACAGGCCAGGTCAGTGCCGAAGACAGTGCAGCCCAACCCAGGATGACCGGATGACATGGGAGAGTCCTAAAGAGCCGGCAAAGGACACTGTATCTATGACCGCCTGGAAACAGGGGTGAGGGGTGGGGAGGGGCCTTCTGAACATGTGAGTGGAGACTAGACTGCAGAGGGGTAGTGTTAAGGACAGAAAAAGCGAGGAGCTTCAGGGTTTGGGCGCCCAGCACTTTCAGAAGAGTACACAAGGAGAGAGCGACAGAGAGGCTGGACAACTGAGTAAGGGTGGTCACAGAGGTGCTGTCTGCCGGGTGAAGGATCCATGGCTTTCTGAATCCTTTTTTCAGTGGCATAAAGCCTTCAGTGGCAGGCCTCTGGGCAGGGGAATAACACGATCAATTTGGTGTTATTAATACTGAAAGGCTGCATATTTATTAGCCATAAGCATGGACTCTAGCACTGGAGCCAGGGTTCAAACCCTAGTCCTACCTCTCATTCTTCGTGTGATCCTGGACAAATTAATTCACCTTTCTGGGCCTCAATTTTCTCATCTCTAAAACAGAAATAATGAGACTTTCACATCATACAGTGGTCACGAAGAAACCTTAGAATAACGCAATTGTTATTTGTAACGTGGTACACTGGTGGCTGGTTGCAAGAAGGCAACTGAGGAAGGGAGACGGGAGGCTGTTGTAGAAATGGAAACAAAAAATGCTGAATTGAGGTTGGAGAGGATATCAAGTGGTACAATTTGAGATAAAGGAGGCAGAAATAAAGAGAAGCCAAACAGCACGGTGAGTAATGGAGTGTGAGCCGTAAGAAAGGGGCAGAGCCCCAGTGACGCTCCAGTTTCTGACTTGGGCAACGGCATAGGCAGTGCTGCCACTCTCAGACGTGGGGAATCCCGGAGGAAGGTCAGTTTAGGGCTGACAAAGAGAGCACCTTCCCCCTGCCTGCCTATCTTCAAAGATGCAGGTCACAAATCACAGTGTCTGTGGCCCTCTATTCATGTTTACTTCTCTGTCTCACCACTGGTCGCACACCAAGACTACGTCTCAGGTATTTTCATATCCTAAATGCCTGGTATGTTCAGTGTTTGCTAAGTGTATTGAGATGGGGGGGGAGGGGGACCAAAATTCTGAATGATGGACCAAAACACAAATAATCAAATTTTTTACCTGCTTCAGATTCAGGAGGAGAATAAAACTGGCCATCAGAAAGACCACCAGGTATAAGTGCTGCCCGCTCCGAAGCATCCTGAACTATCAGCAGTCCTAGAAGAGAAGAAATTCAGATGCTGGGAATGATGCCACTGTTCTGGCAGCTTCTTGGTCAGCTAACCACAATAAAAAGACGTACCCTGAAAATCTTTCAACCAAAAAATAAAAGTTTTATTAATAAACTATGAACTGGGACTGTACGAACAGATCCCAACTAGTTTAAAAACCTGCCTCATGTCACTCGTGGGATTCCTTCACTCACTATTTGTAGACTCTTTCCCTTGGGAATACCTACCTCCCTACAGAAACCAACAGACAAAGCCAAAGTACAAAGTCTGCATTTGGTTAGAGAAATGCCAGATGTAAAGTGTAATAAATGGGCAGTCTTCTATAAATATATAAAGCATAATTAACATGATGGAGAAATATTTATGCAATAAAAAGGTCCCCCCAGAAAAGAAGTGTAGTAAAACAAACAAAGAAAAGAGGAGGAAGCATGATGCAGAGAGCTCATGAGCACTAACACACGATGAGAGAGGCCGTCGACAACTCGGCTAAAGCTGAGTTAACACTGAGATAAAGTCGGGGGAAGCACCTGGCCAACGAGCAGTTGCCAGGAATGCATGTAATATATGTTACAGACAGTGAAAATAGATGCTATTCTAAAATTTTTCATTAATTGTGTGCTCTATTAGTTACTTTGAATTTGGTTTAATCACGTAAGTATTCAAGCCTCAGTCACCTTAGCAGTTGATTCAACAAAGTTCAATTTGATGTTTATAACCAATTAAAAAAGAAATGGCTTCCACTAGCTTTACCTGTCCCTACTCCACAATACATTTTCATAAAGGAACAGAGGGCACAGGATAGAAGACACATCTTGGTCTGATTAATATGTGTTTTAAAATCTACTCGAATTATAACTCTTTTCTTATAGATTTCTTCTCTGTAAATGAGATTTTTCAAAACTAACCATTTGCAAGCTTATCTTTCCTTCTGTTTGGTTATAATCACGCTTAACTTTCTCTAAGACACAAGACTTTCTTCCCTATTAGGCAGGGCAAATTGAGCAAGATGAATGACACAGCATAAAAACAGCATGTCTTGGAATCGTCTCAGGCTCCGTATGAACCTTTGATCATGTCACCTCCAAGAGGGTGGGTGGGGTGTGTGGGCTTCTTATTAAGGCCACAATGCAGAGAAGAATTCCAGTCCAATAATTAATCATAAAGCTCAATCAATCATTTGGACTTCTTGGTTAATATCCAGGGATCCTCAGAGCCACACAGAGGAAGCATAACAGCTTTGGCAGAATTCACAATTACACAACGCTACCTACCGCTCAGCTACTCAGAGAAGGCTGGTGAAAGCCTGAGATGACCGAGCATTTCTCCAGCTTGCTCTCTTCCTCCTCTGAACTGTCTTCATCATTGGCCCACCAATAATCTCCTCTAGGCACTCAACAATTAGGTTCTAATTAAGGCGCATTCAAAGGCACCACCTGCTGTATGGATAGCAATGTGAGACATTGGAAAATCACTGACTTCTATTTAGAACTGCTGTCTCAGCTCACCTAAGACTGATTTACATTCCTCTGTGCCTAAACAACGCAGTTGTTTAGATGCCAAAAATGCTCAATGTTCTGTGACTACTATGAATAGAACAAAAGGTCAACCTGTCTGAGGAAAAAGAGGTGTTGGCTATTTTTGCTGAATTCTTTTCCACCAGTGTCTCATTTTCTTCCAGGGAAGCTTGGCCTAAGAGCTTGAGAGAGGAGCCACATTCTGTCACTCTCCTTTCATCCAGCCCTGCTCTAGATGTCTGCTGCACCCACTGAAGAAGGCAGACCCCTGATCCGCCCACCTCCACCCGCAGCTCCATTCACAGCCACATCCACACTCTTCCTTCCAGCCCGGAACCCAGCAGGTCCCAGGAGGCTACTTTGAGAGAAACTTACTGTTTTCTTCTTCTGCCTCTTGAGGTAACACTTTGAAATCCAGGAACCATGTCTCGATCCAGGCTAGGATGAATGAAATGATGGGCAGCACATAGCCAAAAGCCCCTTGAGAGAAAAGCTGGAGGAACAGACGGGACCAAGAGAGGGAAATGTAGTTACCATGAGCTCACAGCGGAAAACAGGCTTTGTTATTATAAGCGGTAATTGTACAGAAAGGGGGGTAGGCCATACCTTTGAGAGGATTACTTTTGCTAGTAAAAAGGCACTGGTCACTGCTGTCGTCAACTGAAAGACACATAATCCAGCACCATTCAAATCAGACACGGACACTGTGAAGGCACTTTCCTCACACAAGAGACTCCTCTGAGCCAGAAGCACATAACGCCTGAAAAAGCCATGTCTGGCCTGGCTCCTTCCCACATCACTCTACCTCTATCCCCTAAACCCACACTGGGGCAAACTGGGCTTTGAGGGGCACACAGTCCCTGACAGGCTGCTTGTAGATTCCCTCTCCCACACTTTAGCAGACTGGTGTCTTAGGAAACTAAGTTTGGTCCATCAGAGGGTACAACATCCAAAGCCACTATCACCACATGGAGGAAGGGACCAGCGAAATACAGGGGCAGGGCTCCCCCTAGGGGCTGGGGAGCCCAGAGATAATTCACAGGAGGTGCATCTTGTCACTCCATGCTCCAACTTAGATTTGTAGCAGTATGAAACCTAGCTAAAGTGAATGCCAACAGTGGCCTTGACTGACAGGATGGAGGTCAGGAGACATCAGGTGTCATGCTCAGTAAGCATTAATAAAATCAGAGTCAGCAATTGTTAGCAAAACACAACCAACACACACACACCCCAGCCAGAGTGAACTGCTTGGGAAAAGAGGCATTGTGCATTCTGCTGCTGATTAACTTCACGGGTTGACACTAAGTGCTCTTTAGGTACCAGCTGACTTCTCCTTCCAGCTGCCTGGACCCCCTCTGCAAATGTTTTTAAAAAGAAGAATCAGCAACATTAAAATGGATATGCTAAATCTGACCTGTCCCTTTGAAAGCAGATATTGAAGATACTTTCCTAAAACTCTCATTGAAAGTCAACTACTTATCTGAAACAAACACTGAGACAGATGGTCTGACAAATTCTAGTGTACATTATGGAGACTCTGGAATACAATGTCCCAAACAGGGACTGCTGTAGAAAACAGGGAAAGGATAATAAGCTATTTGGTATCGGCAAAAGAGTCCTCATGAAACGGCGTCAATTCTGGCTAAGCTGTCAGCCTATATCTGTAAAATGTGAGCTTGGGGTTCAACAGATGGTCTGACATCAGCCCTGTGATTCTGCGGATGCTCAGAAGAGATGGCTTCAGGCAGACGTGGCCCCTGGCAGACTCCTTAGGAGAGAAACAGAACTCCATTCCCAGCTGGACAAGCCTGCACCAGCCCACACACAGACCAAGGTCTCAGAGCCCAAAAGCAGGACTACAGGTTACTCCTGAGCAGTTCTCTCCAGCCTGAGGAGCTCAGCATCCCCCCCACACCATATACCTGCCTTATTAGAGCTCTCAAAAAGGTGAGTGTTCAGACGTCTGCGGAAATGGCAAAAATAATTCAGGCAGAAATGCTTATAATTCTTCTTTCAATCAATAAATATTTATTGAGGGTGAATAGCATGTGCCAAAGCTCTGTGCTAGATGCAAGGAAACAGAGATGAGTAAAAATGCCACTGCCTTCAAGAAGCCCCAAGGTAACAACCAAAAGGAGCATGGGAGCTTTTCCCTTTAAGACTGCAGGGAGGAGAATAAAACAGGGAGGAAGGGAATTATCAAAACAAGCAAAGAGCAAGTGATGAGAAGTCATCTAGCAGTTTCAACCAAATAGGAAATTTTCCAAATATCTTCCTGACAGAGGTACTGATCTCATCTCTCATTTGCAAAATGAGGTAAAGGGTGGGTTGGTGCTCGGCCAATAATCACCAGTGGGCCTCCAGATTCCTCACTTGGCTCAGTATCCATTAAGAGAAAGCTAGTTATTCATTACCACTGGAAAGAAGCCCTGGAGTGTTAAACCTACTGAGGAGGAAGGGGACTCAAGAAAAGCTAGCGGAATTCAACCCAGATGAAGACTGCATCTTCCCTCAGCTCAGCTCTGCTGTGAGCAGGCCCTGGCCACCAGCACGGAGATGAACCACCCCACCCAAGCACACTTACCGCTATTGCCCACCAGTGGCGCAGTCTGCACACAGCATATGCAAGTATTAACACTTTAAATCGAAAAACTGCCAAAAGCTATATTAAAAAAAAAAGACAAGTTTTAAAAAATATATACAGAAGTAAAATAATTTAGTTTTATGAAGAATCCACCAGAGTGTCTTCATTTTTCCGATTTAGCTCAAGACTACCACAGACTAGCAATGGTCTACAGGCCAGCATTTGGGATTCCTGATGTAGAATTTATGTAATACCACCCAAATAAGGGCTCAAATTAACTTCCCATTACCAAAAAAAGAACATATGATTAAATGTTTGTTTTACCTTTCTATTTGAGTCCACATATATTTCTGATATCCTTTTAAGATTAGAGAAAATGTTCTGAAAGCTGACTTTTCCGTTCCAGGCACAAACACTCTCTTCTGGAAGATATCAGGTTCTTTGTAAAGTCCACTGCAAAGCTCTGGGCTACCAGGGTGTTGGGAGAGTTCTGCCCCTCCCAGTAGCAACCATCGGATTAGTTAGGATGGTTCAGGGACTTCTGTGAAACTCTTTATGTGTATTATTATCCCAAGTAATCCTCACTCCAAAACACCATGAGTCAACTACTATCACTAACCCAGACAAGATGGGTAGAAAAGTCATCCAAGCCACACAACTCCTTAGGGAGGAAGCCAGGATCCGAACCCAGGTAGCCTGATTCCAAAGACCAGGCTCTTAACTACTACGCCACAGCTGTCTTAGCAACTCTCATCTACTAAGGAATAAAGACAGAATACAATTTTACTGGAAAATATGCTTATCCCGAGTTGGAAGAACTCAGGTGACTCTCGAGCAACGCCCCAGGGTGGGGGTCTGCCAACAGTTCCTTACCAATCAAAATCGCTGAAACGCTGCAAGCTGACTACTATTTTGCTGCCACTGACTAGCTGACTGCACTTAAGATCCTTTGATGTAAGTGAAGTTTGCAGATTATATTTGTTTTTAATTTGCTGCTTTCATTAAAAATGTGTTTTCCAACAATCTGCAAAATGTTTAGTTTCTCTATTCATTCTAAGTATATCTTTGCATTCTGGAAGTAACAAAAGTGTAAGTCTTTCCCCCCTCTATCTCGAAGTCTCCCAGATCCCAAAGTTTCCTGTAGGCTGCGTCCATTTCCCAGGCCAGGCATGACAGTCTTTCCAGTCTAAGCTAATGGGCTCCTGACCATTAACTGTCTAAGCATGGAGAACAGACAGTCCTTGGAGATCTGGCCAGTGGATTAAACTGGCTTCCTGACAATTCCTGGCTTAGACTATTTTAAGATAAATGCAGCAAGGGAAATAAGAAAAAAAGAAGTCAATTTTGTTATTACATGTCAGTTGTTTTAAAAGAAAGAAATATCAACAGATTTGGGATCTAACATGCTCTGCCACCAACTTCAATGACCTGGGATAGGTCACCACACTGAACTATGAAACTCAATTTTTTCATTTGAAAAAATGAGGGGATTAAATTACACTAGTGGTTTTCCAAATATTCTGCAGCAGCCAAACACTTTTTTGACACAATCTTATTTGAACTCTAACATACTGTACAGATAAAAATGGAACTACTCAGCTTGCAAGGGGGTGATGACAAAGAACCTTGATCTCTATTTACTGGGAATTCTACCTCTTTCCCCATACACAGTCTTCTGCAGGTCTATTCACAAACAAAACATAAGTAGGCTTTTTAGAGTTGTTTGGAAACCACTAGAAAATATAACCACTAAAATTCTCAACCAAACATAATAATGACCACAGTGACTACAGGTGGTTCTCCGAGCTTCTAGGATGTACCTGCCATTGGGCTAAGAGTCTTCCATGTATTATTTCATTTACTTTTCAGAACTATGATGAATTCATTTTACATATGTGGAAACTGAACTTTAGACCTAATATATTCAAAGATATACAATTAGTGACAGTGTTGTGAATCAATCCCAGGTTTGTCTGACTTTAAGAGTCCTACTCTTACCACTGTGAATATAGCTACTAAAGATAGTGAATAAAGTTTTTAAAATGAATTTGGATGAATTCACTATGAATTTTCAGTGCCTGTGCTGTGTCTAACATCATGTTAGAAGCTGATGTACTTATATTATCAACCATAAAGAGATACCACGGAGATGGATCAAACCCAATCAAAGTCACAGTGTGTCTGAGAAAGAGACCGCAAGCATTCGTTCTAATAAAATCAATGCCTCACCTACAGATAATTGCACCTATGTAATTCTACAGCTGACCAATGCTGCTCAAGATTAGCAATACACCTTTCCTCAAAAATCTCTACTATCGAAAAAAGAAACATGGAATTAGTACTAAAAATACACTCAGAAATCTCAAGGCAGAAAAAATGGCATTTTCATTGTGTTATTATATAGATAGGTGAATTTTCCTTTTAGTGTTTAGGGGGCACCAATGGCTTCTATTTGAGCCATTTGAAACAGGAAAAGTTCTCCACCAAGAAAATCAAAACGGCTCCTTCTGCTGCCCTCCCTTCTCTCTCATTACTCTTTTTTTTCCTTGAGCTGACCAGACAACTCCTTAGAAAGACAGAGGGAGAGCACTGAATGGGCCAGCAACTAAGGGAAAAAGAATGATAATGTTCAAGGGAAGAAGAAAGAATGGCACAGAATCTGAAGTCTACTGAGAGGAGATTTGCCTTTTGGTTAGAGTCCCCTCACATCTGAAATGAAATGTAAAACGGGTAATACTTACAAATATATCAAAATAAGAAGAGTAGTAGTCGTACTGCACCACCTCCTTCTCTAAGGTGTTCTCAATGCCGCCATTCACCTGGGGAGGAGTAAGAAGGAACAATGAGGAGAGACAACGCTGTGAAAATAACACAGGAGAACATGCAAGGAAGGTGCTGTGTACTCCTTCTGCCTATTATCTCAGAACCCAGACACGTTAAAAGACGGAAGGAAAAACCCCTCATAATTCTAACAGGAGACTGCTGAATAGCATTTCCCCCTTCAATTCTGAATTCATTCAACGCATATAAATGTATAAGGAAAAATAATGACTTTTTTTGTAGTTCATATTCTGTCAAACTAAATGTCAAATAAAAAACTATTTTCCTTTCTCTTCTAAGATAAAGTCTTCCATTGTACCAACATATATTTTTAAAGAAGACAATTCACATTTATCTGGCTCCCCTCGCTTTCGGCCAAGGGGTCTCCTGATCTCCGAGTAAACATCAATGACAGCAGTTACCATGACACAGGACAGAAGTGTAAAAATTCTCTCCGGCTTATCTTTTTTATTTGCTCCTGGCATTTTAAAATTCTGCACTCTTATCAACTTATATATATTTGTATATATTTGTTAACTTGAATAGATAAAATAACAAAATAGATCTACAAGCATGAGTGATAAAGTTATAATAAATGATAAAAATTAAAGCTAATATGATAAAGTTTCTGTCCTCTCCCAATTCTCCTAGCAAGTTGAATTTTAGATGATCAAGTTCAAAATTTTACATATTGAACTACAGAGAATAATATTTTTTAAGAAATCAAGAAAGGGAATGTGTGTCCAGGAGTTAACACAGCTCTCAAGCACACACTCTATCATTGTTAGGCCATGGATTGGCCTAACCACAGGGAACATGATGTACAACAGTAAATTCAAGTTTCCAGTCTGGAGCACAGACACTGTTTGTCCTGGCAAACCAATGCAGACAGTCTGAAGGGGACAAAATGAAGGGCAATTAACCAAAGACCTGGATAAGAGAAAAAAGGGAAAAAATTAATAAGGAATACCTCTGCAAGTTTTGTTAACTGGTCAAATCAGAATAAAAGTTGCTACAAGGAAAAGACTGTCTTGGCTTAGATACCTTTTCTCATATTTGTATTTATTATGCAAATGAAAGTATACTATAAACACTATTCTGAACTTTAAAATCCCTTAAGGAGATTTAGATTTCTGTGTGATTCATGCAGATTGGCTATAGATCTGCTTGACTACAGACTTGTACAAATGAAAAGAACTGAACACCTGGGAGCAAGGAGAAATAATTACTAAAGGCCAACAAACCTGTAGTCTGATCCCTGTCTCCCTCCAGACTAAGGAAACTCACCAATATTCAACACATTAAAGAATGATTATTCCGAGTGGCCCACGGCAGAGTGTTCTTACCACATACTGATTAGCCCTCCCTCGTGGCTGAGAGAACAGATTCAAAGCACCATACAATTCTTCAAGAAACAGCCAGTAGAAAAAGGTTTTCTCTGCTATCTGCATACTTTTAAAGACTGATTTTGTGTTGCCTTTAAACAGAAAAATCGAAAATCTACATCTCTAGCCTTAACTTGTACTCTGAATTCTTATTTGAAAATCTTTGTCTCTAGGTCAAGATTTCCCAGATAGATTCATCTTCAGTTTCACACGGAATCCTTTCCCAATCACAGTTCTATCTGGGCTGGTACCCTTCTTCTAGGTTCCATCATGAGTCTACCAACCGTAGACTCACCTTTGGACACTGGGGATGATAAAGTCAGCCTATCACTATATTTCTTCCTTTAGTACACATCACAGGTTAGCTCTTTCCTCTCTGTTCCCACCACCTTACATGGGATTCCTTCAACAGCCTCTGTGTGAGTGTTCTTACTGCCACTTTCTCCCTAATCTAATCCACCTGCAAACCACTGCCACAAAGACCTTTATCCATTACCAAATGTTTGCTGAGCAACTACTAAGTGGCAAACAACTGTTCTAAATACAGAAAATGCTTCAGTAAACAAAGCAGTATCTCCGTCTTTATGGAGTTTATATGCCAGCAAGGGGAGAGAGACGACAAATAAGAAAATAAATGCCACACTGAGAAGAGAGCAGGACAGTGTGACAGAATGGATGACTTCGTTGGGTTGGCTAGTCACAGACATCTTCTCCATGGTGACATTTAAACTGACTGATACCAGCATGATAAGAAGTCAGAATCTGCATCAAGATAAAGGAAATGAATCATTTCAGATAGAAGGAATAACCAGTATAAAGGTCTAAGATAGAAGAGAGCTCGTTCCATTCTGAGAACAGAAGGAGGCAAGTTTGGCTAAGCTTGGTGGGCCAGGAACTGATGGTGGAAAAGGAAGTCTGGAGCGGCTTCTGGGGAGGTTTTGCAAGGCAAGTTACAGCATTTGGATTTTATTCTAAGTGCTCTAGTAAGTGAAGGACTTTAGACAGAAAGTAACATTATCTGATTTATGTTTTTATTTAAAAAGTCACTCTGGGTACTATGAGGAAAATGGACTGTAGGAGGGTGCAAGTGGAACCAGGCAAACCAGTTGGCATATGGTGCAGTCATTTGGATGAGCGACAATGTTGGCTCAGTAGAGGGTGCCAACAGTAGAGACAGAAGAGGTCACATTTTGAAAATATTTTGCAGGTAGATTTGACAGGACTGACTTTTAGATGGCAAATGAGGCATGAGAAATACAAAACAAACAAGGAAACCAATCAAGAATGAGTCTTCATTTTTGGCCTCAGCATCTGGATATCATTTACTGATGAAGAAGAAAGCGGAAAGCAGGGTTGTGTGTGTGTTGGTGGGGAGCATGTTACATTGGATGTCCAACTGGACACAGGAGGAAGGTCACGATGTAGAACGCAAGTCACTAACTTCTGAAAGATCTCAAAACCATGATTTCCAATCCGCTCCAGAACCTGTAACAGCTCACTACTGCAGTAAGTCCAGACACTTCCATATAGCTTTTAAGGATCTTAATAGTCTAGAATCAGCTTACTCAAGCAATTTCATTTCCTATAGGCACCTTATGATCTAGCCAGGCTAATATTCTTCTGCCTTTGTCCTTGTCCCCTCCAAAACACACACACACACACACACCCAGGCACAAGCACACACTCCTGCCTCAGTGCTTCTGCTCACTTTGATCTCCAAGCCCTTTCCCTGTTATTCCCACAATCCAACCCCCGGTCATCCTTCTATCCTAAGTTCCACCCATCCTCCCAAACCCAATTCAGTCCATCTCCTCCACTCAAGGCCACAGAGCTGGTCGTGACAGCTCCAGGTCAAACTAGAAGCATCCTGACGCTTTCTAGTACACTAGTCAGAAAATAATAATGAAACGGACAACAAGCATTGATAGAGAACTTTTTTAAAACCATAATCTCCACCAAAGTGTCAAAAGCTAAACAAGAAAACAACTTCCCTTCTACTGCCACTTTGATTCCTGTTCCTATCAGTCTAGAGAGCCTGGGGGAGAAGAGTCTGGAGAAGAAACAGAGTCCTCAAGTTCACGTCCTCAAGTCCTCAAGGCCTCAAGCCACAGTGAACTCCAGATCCAATCTGGGAATCAGTCTACTCAAGGGTGTAGCGAGAGACCCAGGACAGACTCAGAACTGCCCCTTCAACTTGCCCAAAACGGATCAGCTGCCCTAAGGTCTTCCAGAAGGAAAATGAACCAAGGTGGTGTTAGGCTTCTTGAGGCCTGCCTGTCCCTGCACTCTGGACTAGGCTGGTGCCAGTCAGCTCCCTGGAGCAAGGAGGAAAAGTGGCTGCCTATGTTGGAAGTCACATAGGAAAGTGTTTTCATTATTGTTACGACTGCATGGAAGAGCTGGGTCCCCACACTCTTCTGAACGCCTAAGCACACTCTATGTTATTTTTTCTTTTAAAGACCAATACTACAGGGCAGGATAAGCTACATGTCACAGCTCCTTAGCTAAACTTTAAGTCTCCCAGAGTTTTTTATGGAGCTTGCAATAGCAGAATCAAAAGCTTGTGACCTGGCCCTCAGTAAATGTATAGACATGTAAAAAAAACAACGGATTTGGGTGATTAGAGATTTATAGAGACAGACAACAAAGGAAAAGAATTGGTATGGTGTGTAGTGAAAAACCCAGGTCAGGACTGACAATTCAAAGCAAATGGAACTAGAAATTAAATGTTAAAAAAAAGAAAACACCTTGCTTAAAGTCATGATATACAATCTTAAAGATCACATACTGTTGTGTGATCTTTTACTTTTACAACTGGGAAAACTGGTAGTCAGTGGAAAAGTGAGGATAAAAACATTAATTAATTGCTAGGCCTGGAAACTTGTCATTTGTAACATGTTACATGCAAATGTAAACAGATCCCTTCTGATGAACAGAAAGAGGGTGCAGCCCATTTGACTTCTGTTTCCATCTCCTTGGAGCAGTAAGGAAGGAGGGAAGTGAGAAGTGTGATCCCGTGAGGCCTCACCACAGCTCTACCCTACAGCTTCCCTCGCCTCCAAGCACACAGTGACATTAGTGGTTAGTCAAAGAATGCCTTAATTTTGTGCTGTCACTACAATAATTTTTAAGTGCGCTCCTCTAAAACTGCTGCTATGCTTTCCTGTTAAAAGACGCATTTCTTTTTCGTCTCGCAGTACACAGCTATTAGTTTTAGAAACTTATTACTCCTTTAAAATATACTTTAATTTAAATATTTTCTTTAATGTATACATATGGAACAAATACTAAAAAGAAACAGTCTAAATTACTGAGTAAGATCACCAGCTTGTTTGGTTTTAGGCAAAAATAAGGCATACCCACAGTGCTACATTAACAGAAGGAAAGTCTGTAAACAGAAACTTGAGTAGATTCCTGCTGCAGATTACTGTGATTCTGGGACCAATCTTATTCTCTGATATAAGTATCTGCTTTCATAAAGAGTACTGTTCCTCTATGAACATTCATGAGGAAATTAAATCAGTCCAAAGATGCTAATCATTAAGAGTCTAGAGTGGAGAACTAAAACTGCTCTTACAGATTAAAATATGAACCAGAGTTTAGATTAAGATGTTCTCTGTTTCTGTTAAAAGGCAATGTCAAAAATCATCTTCAAACAGAAATCTCAGCAACTTTTCATATTTTCTCTATTTTAATGAATTTCTTATAAAGCACCTAGTACTGTGCCTAGCAAACAGTAACCTTTTAATAATAAACAACAGCTAATAACTATTACTATCTAGGCCTTAGCAAACATTTCTTAGGAATAAATGCATTGCTGAAAAGGAAGAAAGCAGACAACCTGTGCCTGTCAGGAAAGCACTCTGGACAAGTTCCCCTACCTGCTGGTAAGGAACATAAACAGAGCCAAGACAAGACTTCGAGAGATAAAGACATATTGGGTTAAATAAAATGTGTTAATAAAATGAATTTCACCTGTATATTTTTACTTTTATTAAATAAAAGTAGCAACTGGAGAACTTAAAATTACGCGTGAGGCTTGCGTCATACTCCTGTTGGACAGGACTGGCTTAGCCAATTATTCGGCAATACAACTGCACAAACCTGACAAAATACACACAAACCTCCAAATGCCTCCAGGGCAATTTTTGGGATAAAATATGAATAAACAATGTCTTTGCAAAAAAGTGAAAAATAAACGTATGCAAAATCTTACACATGGGAATTAGAAAAGTAGATGAAACATCTAAAACATATTCCAGAAGCCCGTTACATTCTTTCAAGCAAGGATCAGCAATCTTTTTCTGAAAAGGCCCAGGGAATAAATACTTTTGCCTTTGTGGGTCAGATGGATTCTGTCACAATGACTCAGTACAAAAGCCAGCCACAGACAACATGTAAACAGGTGGGCAGGGCTGTGTTCCAATAAAACTTTACTTATAAAAACAGGTCAGCTGAAATTGGCACCCAGGCTATAGTTTGCCAACTTCTGTTACAGAGCAAAACACCATGAAATCAAATTGCAAATCCTGGACAAAGTCAGTTTTAAATTAACCAGGTTTGTTTTAAACAGTGACAGTAAAGAATAAAAGGTTCGAATTAGCTAGACAAGTGCAATGTTGCCTCATCTGGGAAAAGATGGAATCTACTAAATGAGACAGAAACGATGAGAAAAATAAGAAAATTGTCTTTTGTCTCTGGAAACAACTCTTACAAAGTCATGGAGAAAAAAACTTACATTTAACTCTATTATCCACAGTAATGTTACAAATAACAGGTCAAAGGTGACAAACAGACAGAAAGTCCTTCTGACATCAGAGATGCCTTTCTTTTCCCTTCCTTCATAGGACTCAATCCTGGCCATGAGTTGTGTAGGGTTGATGGAATGGACGTCGCGCAAAGAAGCATGAGAGCTCTGGCTCCCTGTGAGAGCGTTCTCCATGTCTTGTGGCAGGGGGTTCATCCTGGAGGAGGGTTAAAGGAGCCTTTTTCCAACTTCACCATCCCTGGAGAGAAGAGATCTTTGGGGAACAAAAGAGAGACACCATGTTAAATCAGAGCTCACCTAATACCACTGTGCTACCCCCACCACCGTGCAACTACCCCTCTAACTGAGCATCACAGTGTCTTAACTGAAGACATAAAGAGAAAGTGAAATGAGAAGCGATTTTTGATTTTATCAATCAATACTAGAAAACAGCCGTTTTGGAGAAGAACGGCAATACAGAATGCAAATTTACAGTAGTAAACGCTGAACGCAGGATGTTAACCATGACACCGTGCCTGACAACTTGCAGCAAGCCTATTGCTGAATAAGCCATGCCAGTTCCCTTGGCGTGCCAGGCAGAAAACCTCCACAATTCTGTAAGTGTCATTACCAATGGACTAGGAAAACTTTAACGAACTGTCTCGCGGAGAGTACGTAACCAGAAAGCGTAAACTAGTCATAAAAACTTATTTCCTAAAGACGAATTTGTTTCCACCAAAAAGTATCTAATAAACTGAATTTAGCATTTCTCTATCACCTCTTAATGAATAAGCACATTTCTGGGCCTCTTCTTGGAAAAGAAGGAAGCACACCCAGAAAAGTTCAGTATTATGCAAACACTCCACTGATAATTACAGAAGTTACAGCCCTAGGTGGAGATGCAAACCCCGCCCGTTCTCCGCCAAAGGCTAGGATGTGCTTCTGTAATAAAACTAAAAGATTAGTAATCTAAATGCTCTGATCTCATGGATGAGGCAAAGTCATTCAGTAAGTATGGTGGATATAGTTGTCAAATATTCCAGTTTCCCTTCCTACAGTAGTACCTCTCCCTGGATTACATACCCCTGGTTCTACTGAACTCATGAGCCTTTCTTTGGCCAACATAGTGTGGGCAGAAGTGTGTGTGCCACGTGTGTCCAGATCTTAGGAGTCAGCACATGGTTCACCATGCTCTCCTTTCCTTCTGTCACGATGACGGGCAATGTCCACATAAAGAAGAGCATTTTCCAGGTGGATAAAATAGAATTTCAAAACATTGCTAGAATTTCCCTAAAGTAATATGGCCCCATTTGGTCCTATTCACAGCCCAGAACTGTCCCTTTACATGTGACCCTCACTTCTTTCCCTTCTCACACTCAGGAAAACTCCTTTCCACATTTTCAAACAACGTGGTAATAAAAATGACATGATATTTTTGGAAGCAATTTGGTTATATGAAGCAAGATACTTTAAAATATTCATACTTCTTGATCTAGTAACTCCACTTTTGAGAATCTAAAGGAAATTCATCGTAGACCTTCAAGGCAAAAACTGATCTACATGATTAGAGGCTGGGTTAGTGATCACCTTCCAGGAAGAGGGAAAGAACAGTGACTGGGGGGGAGTGCATTTAGGGGACACGGTCAAGTTCTATTCTTGGCCTGAGTAGTGGTAACATGACTGTACTTGGTGATAATTTAATGACACAGGTAGCAGTTTCACTGGTGTATTGCCTTGAGAAAAATTCAAAATACTGTACACTAATGTTCATGTATGCACACATGAACTGTCTATGTGTTAACCTTTAATAAAAATCTCTATTAAAAAAGATTTATTATATCTACAATAACCCCAATTAGAAAACAACCTAAGTATCTAACAATAGGGGAATAATTAGATACATCCTGGTATAGTCACAGTACAGTCATTAAAATAAATGCTTATGAATGCCTGTGGTATAATAACTAGATCAAAATATGAACAGTAACCAGAATATACACATTATGTTCACAGTTCTGTAATATAAATCAAAACCAAATTTTTAAAAGAATGCACTTATGAAATATATCAAATACTAATACTGCTTATCTCTAGCTGATGAAATTTTATTTTTCCCCTCTTTTTACCTTTTTCATATTTTTCAAATTTCTTATTTTGCACACCTATTTACAACGGGAGGGACTAAATTCAAGTGGAATTTTGTTAGGGTCCCAGACAGATGTTCCAGGCCTTTAAGAGGCTCTTCCCTCCTTTTTCAGCTGATCTGGGCAACATTAGGCAACATCTCGGTCATTCAACAGGCTTCTGCAGAGTCAGCAATCAGCAAAGAACACATTTTGGAAAGCTACAATAGAGTCCACTTTCACACTTTGTAAAAGAAAATATAAAGTTCCAAAACTTGAAAGAATTTCTACATGATTTCTGTTTCAATGAGATCAATGCCGTCGTAGTGGAAGGAATACCAATGGCATATTCCCCAATACACTCACTCTTTTAAGCCTGCAAAGTACTGAATTTATCTGCCAGTCTTCTAAGAATTAATTCTGGAACAATAAGCAAAAATGAGCGAAAACAATATGTTTTCTGTGATGAAACACACATTTTGAAGTTCACAAAGTTAGCTGAGATGTTCTCTAAAACTGAACCTGGATAAATACGGGCATCTTTCTGCAACAATGCATTCCACATTAAGAAAAAGCAATCCAGATAGCTTTTAAGCCAGTCTAATAACTTATTAGCAACTATATTTAAAAATTAAATTCTTAAATCCACTAAACTGTCCAGAAAATTCAACAAATTTACAATTTAAACTGAGGACTGTTTTTAGGAAGAAATCGTTTCCAGGGTAATTAGATCATTTTCTTAGTCTCATTTGCCCCTCCTCCCTGAAGCCACTCCACATAAATAAAAAAGGACAACAAAGCAAAATATCAACCTGAGAAATCTGACACTACTGCAACATAAAAACCGACATCATACAATGGTATACATGCCCACCTTGACAAATGAGAATCACTACATTATTTCTCAGCTGAGTGCATATAACTGCTAATTAGCTAGAATTTATGGATACTTGCAATAGCTTCAATAATGAAGTCACCCAAAGCACTTGAGAGTCAAGATGAGAGCTTGACTCTCACCAGATTGAATTCTCTCTGGGACAGAGGGAAATCTTAAAGGGGAGAGAGAACTCCCTTTTAATGTGAAAGAGAAGCATACTTCCTAAAGCCCTGTTCTACTCCACAATTACAGGGCTTCATCGTAACCATGTCCTACAGAAAGACTCAGTTCAAGTGACAATTCCTTCCGGAAGACGCTCCTGAAACGCTCCCCACATTCCAACCTCCAGGCATGGTCAAGGGCTTCTCCTCCAAGCTCCCCTGGAATGTGCACTTACACTACAGCTTACCGCACTGCGCCTTAATCATCCACTTACTCGCCTGTCTCTCCCGTGAGCTGGTGTGCTCCTTGAAGGCCCCGACCTTGACTTACACACCCCTGTGTCCCCAGAGACTACTACAGGACATGGCAAACAGCTAGAACAAAACAAATATTGAGTGAATAAATTCTATCTGGCACCCAGCACAGAGATTAGCACAGAGCAGGCCCTCAAAATTCTCTGCTGAATTGAGGAGACCACAACTGTTTGTTTCGGAGGAAGAGCCTGGATATTTTCCCAGTTATAGTTTCAGAAGTACGAAATATTCAGTTCTCAGGACTGAGCTCTTCTTTGGGGTTGGCTTCAAAAAGGGTGTTAAGTATTGATTAGTTGTACACACAGGAAACTAAATCTACAATTCAGGGTTTATTCCAACCATGGGAGAAGCATGGGGGATGAGGAGCAGGGCGGAGAATTATAAAACAAAGAAAAATATTCCCTTATCTTTTTCTGGGATTTGTGTAAGGAGATAAACATCTCCTTTTGTTGTTCTGGCTTTTGTAGATGAGATTCATGTCTTAATTGTTTTATCCAGATGAATAACCGTCCTCCTCTGTACTATAATATAGGCCAGCTATTTCTACACTTATGCTGCATTAACAAACTACCCCAAAACTCAATAGTTTAAAACAATCTACATTTATTCTCGAGCTCACAGGCCTGTAGGTGGCCTGAGGTTCAGCTGATCCAGTCTGGGCTCAGCTGGGCAACTGTGCTTCTGGCTGTGGGTAGCAGAGCTTGGCTTCTAACTGTGTGTGGGGTCTAGGACTGCTCTCTGTCTGTCTTCCTCCTTAGACCAGCACGACCTGGGACATGTTCTTTTCATGGCAAATGGCAAGAGTACATCAGACAAGTTAGAGCATGTAAACACATTTAAAATATCTCTATGCATCATGTCTGCTCACATTCTATTGGCCAGTGTCTCAAAGCCAAGTTCAAAGGCAATGGAGCCGGGATGTATATTCCACCCAAAGAGGAGGATAAGATGAATATTTGCCAATTAATATTCCAATCTAGCACAGCTATCAATGTTCTAAACCAGGGGTGGACAAACTACAGCCTGCAGGTCAAATATGGCCTGCTGCCTGTTTTTGAATGCCGAGCTTTATGAGACTACCACCACACCCATTCCTATAGTCTGTGGATACTCTCATGCTAAGACAGCAGACATGAACAGTTGCAATGGAGACCATGTGGTTTGCAAAGCCTAAGATATTTAGCCTACTATGTGCATATTTCTAGTAAGAGGGACTACGGCTTTCATCAGCTTCTCAAAGGATACATGGGTGGGATTTAGAGTTATTTAGATTAGCAAAATAGAATAGGCTACTGGACTAATACTAATTTTTCCAATCCATGTTCTGATTCTGCAGTTAGCAAAAACCTGTAATTGATTCTTATTTTTCCACAGGTTGCCCTAGTGACACACCACAGCTTAGGCACAGGTGGTCCTGTCTCATGTTGGCTTACCTGAGGGCCACTTCGGCAGTGCTTACAGCACGAACACTGCTCTTTGCCTTCTTCTCTTTCCTTACTCCACACTACTAGAATTGGAGGAAAATTCTATCCCACCTATACTGCTTCCTAAATGAGAATATCTTTCCCACATGGAAAAAGCAACAACAACAGCAACAAACTGAGATCTTTCTGCTTCCAAAGAGAATTGCTCACATCTTCAGGATTCTTCCACTGCATCAGTTCCCATCGGCTGGGTGCAAAGCTGAGCTGAAACTTCAGCTCCACCTGCTTCAGCACAGAACTGATACTACTCAGATGATAAAAGCAGCTGTTTTGGAGCAGTAGCTGCTGCTGCTAGAGTTTACAGAAGTCCCACAATTTCTTATACCTTCCCAGGGGGAGTAGAGGGGACCTCTGGGCACCTACTGGTGGTGGCCAAACCAAGTCTCTCAACCCAACCACTCAGCTTCCTTCTCTCTACCACTTTTGGCAACAACCAGGACACTATATGTTCTCCTCCAAGAAAGAGTATCAGAATAACAGATACTAAAAATATTTAATTAATTAAATTATTATTAAATTATTATTATTAAATTAAATTAATTAAAAATATTTAATTCAGGGGTTGGCCCAGTGGCATAGTGCTTAAGTTCACGTGCTCCCCTTTGGTGGCCCGGGGTTCCCAGGTTTGGATCCCGGGTGCAGACTTAGCACTGCTTGTCAAGCCACGCTATGGTGATGTCCCACATAAAACAGAGGAAGACTGGCACAGATGTTAGCTCAGGGCCAATCTTCCTTACCACCCCCCCAAAAAAAATTTTAATTCAGACAGACCTTATTCATTATCTTATCCAAAGGCCTAGGAGCAGATTTGGCTTACAGAACGTTTTGTGTGGCTTTATACAGTGTTTCTAAAGATTTTGAACTAATTGCTAACATTTTAAACACTGAATTTTCATATTAAAATCCAGATTTCCAACTTCTCTTAAGAAGTTGAAAGACACAGAATTGCCAGGCCTGCATTCTCTTACCATGACGATAATATAGCCAAGAAGCTGCAGACCTCTTTGGATGGAGCACACACCCTCCACCTGGCCTCAGTCTTGACCCAGCCTGGAGGCATCTGTGTTTGCCACTCTGATCTATTCTAACTCCCTTGTTTTACAGACAAAGAACCTGAGGCCTACATGGATTATAAGGATGCATCCATCTAAAAGATGTTTCAAGATACATCTGAGAATTAAAACTCAAGTCTTGCACTTCTTTCCTCTCCATCACTCTGCCTCACCTCAGAGTCCTGGAAGGAAAAAGGAGGGACATCAGAAAGTGTTCAAATGGCCCCTGAAGTGTAGTCCTTAGATCTGAGAGTCCCTAAAGACACAGGCTGTTTCAGTTGTGCCCAATCTATCCTTGGACTGGGTTTCTCTGGGGGCAGGGAGCAGCCCGAGCTGGCTTTCCTCTTGCAAGGCCCGCCACATTATGATATCCAGTTTATGACACTAAAAGCCCTGTTTAGAGGCCCCAGTTTCCAAAATGAAACAGCTTGAAGTGGAGAATGGGAATAGTGAGGGAATAACCTAACATTTATAAACATGCCTTGCCAGAACAAGAACGAGGCATGAAAACTAAAAAGTACAGATGCTTTAAATAAAAACATGCCTCGAGAAGAGAGGGATGTGGGAAGGAACCTAATCCAGAGTATGAAAAAATGTAGTCAGATAACCCTCATATTCTAAAGGTACCAGCATGAGATGAGGAACATTCTGCAATGCCTAAGAAGACCTGGAAATCCTACGTGTCAAATTCATCCATTTATTCAAACTTTCATAAAATAAAAATTATAAGATGTTCTAAACAAAGAAGAAAGCCCTGTACTTCTTCATGTTACTGATGCTATGAGGTATGTCAATTTTACCCCGGAAAATAGAGGCCTAGCAGAACTCTGATGAAAGTGGCTTTAGAAAGACTGGCAGCGGGCAAGCTAAGTTAGGGAGTCAATGCACTTGTGCAATACTCCAGCTTCCTGGGCCGGAGAACTATCACAATGAAGCACTACAGGAAGTTTAAAAAATAATCAACATCAAGCGAACCTTTCTCTGGCAAACTGCCCACTACCATTATGTTCACACTTCAAAACAGCCTTGGCTTAAATTACCCAGTATGCTCCAAGTTTACAATGTCTAGAAAAATAGGTCTAAAATCTAGACTATAGGTTTTAATTTTAAAACACCTACACAGTACATCCAAATTAGTAGTATATGCAATAAAAATACTAGATAGAGAAATCGGGGGAAAAAATCAATTATTTCAAAGTAGTAAGTGAAAAATTCTATAAAGCATTTAAATAAAATCACCCAACCAATTGCTCAGTATCACTTCAAATAAAAAATCTTTCCTAGGGACCGGCCTGGTGGCGCAGCGGTTAAGTGCACACGTTCCGCTTCTTGGCAGCCCGGGGTTCGCCGGTTCGGATCCCGGATGCGGACATGGCACCACTTGGCAAGCCATGCTGTGGTAGGCGTCCCACATATAAAGTAGAGAAAGATGGGCACGGATGTTAGCTCAGTGCCAGGCTTCCTCAGCAAAAAGAGGAAGATTGGCAGGAGTTAGCTCAGGGCTAATCTTCCTCAAAAAAAAAAAAAATCTTTCCTGAGTCAAGATGTCAAATTTTGCCAGCAGATCCCTATTAATCTGCTAACTGAAAACAAGGGAAATGTTTAAAAAAGAGAGGAAAAAAAAGATCTGTGTGCATTTATGAAACTCTCCAAGGCTTGTTACAGATTTGCCCGTATCATCAGGGCTACAATGGGAAAGAGAAGGGGCTAATTTTGAAATAATTAAAATAATACTGCCCTCTGAAAGTTAAACTATAAAACCAACACATAATGACAGAGTAGATGTGCTCTGCCCTTAAAGAAACAAAACGGCTCACACACACACAGGCCAAGATATGAGAACAAGCTGACAGGACGTACGTTCAGACCTAAAGAGGGGAGGAGGGAATGGGCCCAACAGAAGGTGGGTGGGTCAGTGAGAAAACACAGCATCACAAGCATACGGCAGTTGTGCACAGCCTGGTGCTCTTCAAGTCGGGGCCCCTTGTCTGTTGGATTTTAAGTATCTCCAGTCCAGTGGCCAGATTATCCCTACGATTAACATGACGGCATCAGGGAATCACCAGTGCCTTTTGTCACTGAACAATTTAATTTAATGATTCCCTGCATGCCTCTCACAATCTTTTACATTCTGTGTTTCTTATTAAATGTGATATTCCATGTAGGGAAACGAAATAGACAAGTTAGCTGGAAATAAACCTTCAGTCTACATGGCTGATATGGTGTTCACTGCAGAGTCGGAGGCATGAGTCTACCCACGTGAGGAAGAGCCACTCTTCATCTGGTTCTGTAAACAGAAGCTGACAAATCAAGTTTTCTAGTCAACAAGAAAGAAGGCTGGACTCGAACCTTAATAGTCACCAATGCAATGACACTGAGAAGCTTTGAGAGGCAGATGTCTAGACGTCTCCTAAAGACCCTCAACGGCATTATGGGGTACAAAACTGCTCTTTGGGAACTTCTAGATACCAAAATTCAGAGACCATCTCGGGGATGGTTAGCCACCATAAAAATACCAGCATATTCTGTATATAGCATGCGAGTGGTAACATTCTGAAAGAGAATTATAGAAAAGTTGTATCATCACTCTAGTATTTTCAAATATCTCTTTATAAACTTATATGTAATTATCAATGATTTTTCTTAATTAGAATTATTAAGTGGATCACAGTTATCAAGTTCAAACCAAAGCTCAAACCAAAAATAACTGAACTTGACTATGCAATGGTAACACAACATTTACTTATTGTACATGACTGGCAAGTATTTGGGTATAATCACTAATTAATACCCAGTAAAAAGCAGGGGAGGGTCCATAACAGCTAAAAGATTTTCATAAGTACAAAAAAAATCAAAACCTCCAGAAGTATAATTAAGCTCTGAAGATATACCCTCTTAACCAACCAAGTATAGCTAATATTTGGATTTCTGAAAGTTGAGAAGTGTAATACATTTGAAACCAGGTTTAAGATTTATCACTCAGTATCAATGTATGTACGTCTTACCAGAAAGAACAGAAACACAAAATGCATGCTTAAAAACTAAGAAAACGAAAAAGCTAAGTAAATGATAGCTTATAATCACAATGGGAGGTTTTGATAGTTTACTATTTTCCCTATTTGGTATTTGAAAGACATAAATATGGATATAGATTATTTGAATACTATAATTAAGGTTTTTTAAAAGATTAATGATTATTTTTTTAACCCTGCAATCATAGACTATATGTTATTTTGAGAATATGATATGCCACACTTACAAAATTGATCATAAAATTATAATAAAAAATATCTAATTCAATAAGTCTTGCAACTACAAACTGTATATAGGACAATCAACGCATAAAACAGAAATTCATAACACAGTAGTATTTTCTAAAAATAATTACTGAGATAAAAATATTTAAAAATTAAAACAATTTTAGGGGCCAGCCCAGTGGCACAGCGATTAAGTTAGCACGTTCCACTCCAGTGGCCCGGGGTTCGCTGGTTCAGATCCCAGACGTGGACATGGCACCACTTCACAAGGCGTGCTGTGGCAGGCATCCCACATATAAAGTAGAGGAAGATGGGCACGGATGTTAGCTCAGGGCCTGTCTTCCTCAGCAAAAAGAGGAGGATTAGCAGCAGATGGTAGCTCAGGGCTAATCTTTCTCAAAAAAAAAAAAGTTTAATTGTTGGAAAGCTGTTAAAGTTGAGCTTATTATCAAACTCACTTCTTTAAAGTGCTTTATTTTTTCAATAAAGAATAAAATTAAAGAATTACGCATTTAAATAATAAAGTTACAAAAATCCGATGGGTAAAAATATAAAAAAGAAAAACAATGAGTGCAATTAATACATAAATCCAAAAGAAAATGATGATAACTGTTCCAAGCTGGGAGATGGGTACAGTGTGATTCACTATATTAAACTCTACTTTTGTACACAGATGACCAACCCCACAAACAAATTTAAAACATCTAAATAAACCCAAGAATTAGTCCTTCAAAAGGGCAAACAGGTAAACCTGGATTAGGGAGGGGGAGATTAAGAAAAGAATACAAGTATCATTATAGGAGAGATTATTTCAGACTTTATGCTAATTACATTCGAAAATCACAAAGAAAGTGAATATTCTAGAAATACATATATTACATCAAGAAGACACAGATGGCAGGAATAGGATAAACCACCCCCAAAAGAAAAGTGAAAAAGCTGACAAAGAATTACCTAGCAAAGGAACTAGAGTCAGATAGTATGATGGGTATTTCAAAATTTAAAATAAAAGATAAATAAAATCCTATAAACTGTTCCATAATAGTAAAAAGAAAGGAAAGCTAGCCTATCATTAAATAAAGCTAGTGTAATACTGACATTATCTGACCAAGAACACACAAGAACAAAAGAACACAAGCATAAACTAATCCCACCTAGTAACATATTATTATATAACACTGACTACCTTATTTTAAATAATAACAAAATCAATAGCTTCCTTACACTGAGACTGAGTCAGGCATAGTGCTGAGTATTTAACTAGCGTCATTTACAACAGCTCCCACAAGTAGGACCCATGTATTAGAATGCATTTCTGAAACATCACACAAGTAAGTCAAAATTCACATAAATAAAAAAACTAAACCTAACAGGAAGGCAGATATTTCTGTCTACCCATTAAAATGTTTCACTGAGCCAGCCCTGGTGGCCTAGGGGTTAAAGTTCGGTGCGTTCCACTTTGGCCACCAGGGTTTGGTTCCCGGGTGTGGAACCACACCACTCGTCTGCCAGTAGCCATGCTGGGGTGGCAACTCACATAAAGAACTAGACGCACCTACAACTAGAATATACAACTATGTACTGGGGCTTTGAGGAGGAAACAAAATGAGAGAGAGAGAGGAAAATTGGCAACAGATGTTAGCTCAGGGCAAATCTTTCCCAGCAAAAAAAACAAAGAAAAGTTTCACTGCATTTCAAAAAGCACACATGAACACAACTTATAATTCATATAGGCCAAAAAGCTTTGAAATTATGTACATTTTGACGGGATTTGAATTTGAGGGGACAGGCATCATTTCAAACTTTGTGGGACTCTTCATTTCTACATAGACACCACTGCCTTCCACTTTCTTTAAAATGTGGTTCTCTCGGGTCTCTTATCCTCCAGGTTTTGAAAGAGACATAGGGAAATACATCAGTGATATAAGAAAAACACCTGTGTAAGCTGAAAGGCGATTGGCACCCAGCAGTCAGCATCGGGGAGACAGGAATAAGAGGCAAACAGAAGAAGCAAGCATGCCCAATCTTCAGGGACCATACATGGGGACACAGAGGGCACACTGCTGATTTATCAGTAGAAGCCAGAAATTTGAACTCTAACAGGAAATTTCCTAAATATGAAGCATTAGTTCGAGTACAAGAAATAAAAGCACCGATGGTCAAGGAAAACTCATTACCTGTAAGCCATCACACGGCCTGTACTTTCCTAAGCTTTTCTGTAAAGAAAAACTTGTGTAAACCAAAAAAATATCTGCAGATGATAAAGATGCCATCTAAATTCAGCTACAAAAAAAAATGAAACTATTAAACAGCTGTTCTAGTACATGGAGAAAGAAATACACACATCAAAATACACTGAAGATTTTATTAAAAAGTCAATAAAACAAAATCATTTGCATAGTTTATGTAGTAGAAAAGATTGTAGGTAAATAACACATGATTTTAGGATAAGGAAGTTCCTTCTAAGAAAACCTACAAAGGGAATCAGATCTGAATATATAAAAATCAAGTTTCTATATCTCAAAAACATTAGAAGCAAAACTTAAAAGTGATGAAAGATAGATAATGAAAACCTTAAAACTCAATTAGAAAACTGGGCAAAGAAAGTCAAAGCACACAGGAAAAATAATTTATTGATAAACTAATAAAAATAATTCTCACCCAATACCTGTATAGGTTTTAGAGAAGCAACTTAAATTTAGGAGATCATTTATGGAATAGTCTCCTGGGAGCTTCGGGTAGAGCTCAAACCCCTTCATTTTGCCTAACCTAAGACAAGGCCTTCTTCTGCCTGCTTCTCCAGAACACTTCACCTGCTAAAATCACAAGTAGTTCTCCAAAGGAATCACATTCTCAGCTTCTGCTTGTATTTTTCTCTCTACCTGGAGTGCTCTCTCCTTATCTCTGTGGGTCTTACTCATTCCACAAGCCTTAACTCAGAGGTCACTTTCTCAAAGCTTTTGCTTTCTCCCACTCTCCCACACCTCTCTGCTTCTATCAGAAAACGGAGTATACAGATGACTGTGTTGACATCTATCACACTGCAGCAAGATCATTTTCGCTCTACACTCTTTTAAAAAACAACGGCTCGCTCAGGATGTTGTGCTTCAGCGATTGACCAGTCCCTTCATTCTAAGCAACGGGAGTAGGAAGAAATGAGAGAGAGGGACAGAAAGGGAGAGAGGGAGGGAGAGATAAAGAGAGACATAGAGACAGAGAGTGAGAGTGAGAGAGAGAGGGAGGGAGAGGGAAGAGAGAAAGAGAGGGAGGAAGAGGAAGAAAGAGAAAGGGAGAGAACAAGGGAGAGAGAGAAAAAGAGGAGAGAGGGAAGAAGGGAGGGGGAGAGACAGACAGCCAGACAGACACAAAGAGACATTTAAAACAGCATCAAAAACATAAAACACTAAGGAATAATTTAAAATATATGCAAGGTCTCAACACTGAAAACTACAAATCATTGCCGAGAGAAATGAAAGAAGATGAAAATAAATGGAGAGGGATACCATGTTTATGGTTGGAAGAATCTGTATTGTTAAGACTCTGATTCTCCCCAAATTGATCTACAGATTCAACTCAATACCAATCATAATACCATTAAGCTTTTGTGTGGAAATTGACAAGCTAATTCGAAAATGTATATAGAAATGGAAAGAAATAAGAACATTCAAAGCAATCTTGAAAAAGAACAAAATTGGAAGACTGACACTACTACGTAACCTAAAGACGTTCTATAAAGCTTCAGTAACGAAAACTGTGGTACTAGCATAAGGATCAACAGACAGATCAATATCAACAGAGCGTAATGGAGAGCCTAGAAATAGATGTGCACTTATATGATCATTTTACTTTTGACAAAGTTGTCAAAGCAATCCCATGGGAAAAGAAAGTCTGTTTTCAACAAATGATACTACAACAACCAGATATCAAAATAGAAAAAAAAATGAACCTTAAACCCTAACTCACAACATGTAAAAAACAGTTCAAGACAGATCACAGACCCAAACATAAAAACCAAAAATATAAATCTGTTAGAAGAATGTGCAGGAGAATACTTTTAAAACCTTTTTTGTAGGCAAAGATTTCTTAGAGAACACAAAAAGTCATAACCATTTTAAAAAAAATTTGCATAGGCTGTCTTAAAGGGTTTCCACTTGCCAGTCTCAATTTGAACATAAAAATGAATAATGACAGTAATGCTGGAATTTATGTTAGAAAAAAAAGAATCAAGTCCTTAAGTCCATAGTAATATTGTAAAAAAGAGAGATGGGATAGATGTTCTCCTTTATAGAAAAAACCGTTAGACAAAAAATGTAGAAAGAGGGCCAGCCCGGCAGCATAGTGGTTAAGTTTGCGTGCTCCACTTCGGCGGCCCAGGGTGCATGGGTTGGGATCCCAGGCACGGACCTACACACTGCTCATTAGGCCATGCCATGGAGGCATCCCACGTACAAAACAGAGGAAGACTGGCACAGATGTTAGCTCAGGGTCAATCTTCCTCACAAAATAAACAATAAACAAGATAAACAAATAAATAATGTAGAAGGAATAATAAAATTAGAAAAATCAACAGTTTGTAACACCCAGTTGGAGCAACTGACTCAGGCAAGGATCTTTAATGGATACTAAAAATCATTAAAGGGTTGTTGGGGAATAGGATATTCATAGTCTGAAAGTACTATCCCTCAGATTATTTAATAATTTCATTGGGAATAATATACCTTTATAGTAGAGAGGTCTGGCAAGCACCATCTGCATTAAGTAACCAAACAATATCACCAACACTGGAACAGGCTGACATTATGTGCCTTCCGATGTGATGTAGCAAGAAGTACACAACATCAAATCTGATATACCCAAGCCAAAAAGGTATAAGCTGAACTTAGTTATAAAGAAGAGTCAGAAAACCACAGTATGTGGGACATTTCACAGGACAGTTATCCTGGAGCCTTTGGAGAAGTCAAAGTAGTGAAAAACAAAACAAGAACAAAAAGAAGGAAAAATGGTGTGGATAGTCTTCAAACTTAAAAGAGCATAGATTGAATCTTAAACTATAAAACAAAAGAAAAAAGAAAAACCTAAAAAAGATCATTTGGGAGATTGATTATAGTCAAGTATCCTGGTTATCTACGAGAATGCCCTTATTCTTAGGAGATGCATGCTAAAGCACTGAGCGGTAAGCGTCAGGATGTATGCAACTTAACTTATGAATAGTTCAAAAAAGCATAAGGACATAAGGATGTTTTGGTATGCAGTTGCTCTATCAATCTATCTATCCATCCATCTATCCAGTATATATAAACATATATAGAACATACGTAAATATATTAAACATAATATGCATATAGTTTACATACAGATATGTAGTATACATGTATATATATCAAAGACAGTAGAGGCAAATTTTCATTGCAAAAACTCATCAAATTAACCCTGCTATAAAGATGAGCTACCCACAAGAGCACAGAATGAGGAACCAGAATCATCCTAGGAAATCTCTTCAATCAACCTATAAAGTAGAATGCACACGGCTTTTGCACACACTCATCTGTTTGATAGTTCTTATGTACATACATGACAGTTGGAGACACAGTGATAGACTGAAAGGAAAACCTACATGAGATTTCTGAGCATCCAAATCATTCTGCCCTTAATATAACCATCAAGTTACCCAGACACCAATGGAGATTGGTTGAAGACTTCTACAGTGCTTGTGACCGCAGACAGGAGTCATTCTGTCTGAATTTTGAGCCAAGGTCAAATACCTAATAATGGTCTTGTCGTTGTTGTCACAGGTGTGCATGAAATAGTGGAGTGCACATCATGCGGTTTGGGGTCTAAAGGTTCCTCAGGTCTTTAGTGAAAATGTGCATAAGACATCACTTTACTGTAAGCATTTAAGAGCAAATTTGTCCTTCACCTGTTAGTACATGAGTACTCCAACTCTTCCCAGACACTTGAGGAAACAGATTTTCTACAAAGGAGAGACTGTTTACCTATCAAGGCGCAGGCGCATCATGTGTTGTTTTATTCATGCAGTGACCTAATACACTGGTACCTCATTTCAACTGTACTTCCTTCTGTTCTTTCTCTTATTTTCCTCTAAGAACTTAGAAAGTACAACTCCACAGTAACATCTATATATATTATTTCCATGGTTTTATTCTCAATATATATTTTCTAGGTCTCATATTTTCTAGTGTTGTTTACATTTGTTTCAGATGTAATGAAAGGTTTTATTCCATCCTGATAAAACTGTTCACTCTTCATTGCCATGCATTCTGCCCCTTCCCCCCACACACTATTAAAGCTCTATGTCATTTTTTGCAGTCTTGTCTCATTCAATAATTTCTGCTAATATCCGCAGATGAAACTAATTATGTGCACATAAACAGAATTTAATCTTTTGACAATCTGCTTAAAGACTCAGATTTATTTAGAAATTGATATCAATGTCTCAAAAAATTTAAAGCAGAAAAAAAATATGGAGTTTTTAAGGCACTTCTCTAATAGACACTAATTTATCTCCCAAGCCCAAACCTGTGCTTCCAGCAATTTAATTTATAAGTGACCTATTTCTATTGCAATATTAAAAATATTGGTGAACTTCTACTTAACATATAACAGAGAGAGAAATATTAAAATTACAGATGGCTGGGTAAATGCATATCAATGTTTTCATAAGTTATGAGGCAAATCTAATACATATTAAGAAACTGAATCTGCATATATACTACAAAATTTAAGAACTGTACTTGATAATTTTTGAAAATTCAAAGTTTGCCAGAATATACCACATCTCCTTCATTTACTCCACAAATATGTTCTGAGCACCAAAAATGTGTGAGGTCCTCTGGGCAATGTGGCAGTGAATCCAACAGAAAAATTTCCTACCCTCACAGAACCTACCTTCTTGAGTAACGGGACAGAGGATAAAGATAAACAAAGGAGCACTGTCATTGTAAACTGAGTAGTCAGGAGGACTGCACTGAGATCACCACAGGTGAGGCAGAGGTGGAGCAAAGACTCGAAGAAGATAACAGAGGGATGTCATGTAGATTTCTGCAGGCAGAAGAAGGGTGAGGACAGAGCCTGGAGGAGGGTGGAGCTGGCCAGGCAGGAGTTCAGCCAGGTCATCAGCCTTAGTTTTGCTGGTGCTGAGTGACAGAGTGGGAGAGCAACAGGAGATGATAACAGAGAAGTTAACAAGGGGCCAGGCCTGTGAGACTTTAAGGCCACTGTGAAGACTTTAACTCTGAATGAGAGGGGAAGACACTGGAAGGTTTTCAGTAGAAGAGAAACATGATCCAACTTAAGCTTTCAGAGGTTCTCTTGCTGAGAAAGAAGCAGGAGACCAGTTAGAGGACTATGGGAATAATTTGGGAGACAGAGGATATATTGACTTAGTAGACTAAGCTGCTGGTAGTGGTGGTGGTGAGAATTGGTTGGTTCTAACTACAGAGCCAAAAGCATTTGGTCATGGCTTGGGCACGGGGTACAGGATAAAGAGAGGCCTAAAGGAGAGCTGCCCGATTGTAGCCTGAGGAAACGGAAGTATGGAGTTGCTATTTACCGAAATGGAGAGAAGAGAGGAAGGGCAGAACATCAGTTGAGTTTGGACACATAAAGTATGAAACGCTTATTAATATCCAAGTGGAGATAAAGTAAGCGGTTGGTTGTAAGTCAGGAGTTGAGGGGAGAGGTCTGAGCTAGAAACAGAAATTTGGGAGTCAATATGAGATACACGAAAGGCATGAGATATAACAGAAATTAGAATGTTCTCCCTTCTCTTCAAAAAAGATGAGAAAAAAATAAAGTGCATTTATTTGTAGAACAGAAAGTAACTACGAGGTGGGCCCCATTTAAGCCCACTAAGAGTTCCCATTTTATTAAATAATAAGCAATGAACACCTACAAAATGTAAAACCCCAAGCAGACATGTAAAAGGCTTCAAAAGGTAATGCAAAAGCTCCCCTGCTCTCAGCAGAACTTCCATCTAGTCGAGGAGGTAGACAGTATACAAATAACACAAGGGATCAACTGGAGCGGGGAAAGAAATCAAGTCAGACTCTCAAAAATAATCAAGCCACTGGGATGTTGCTTCGTCCAGGGGAGGATAAGCCAGCTGGATAGAGGAAGGACATTTGACAACGTATATCTGATCTTCCACAGATCACAGGTTGGCAAAATGGCAGCATGCCACAGAGTGGCCAAAGTCATGTTGGGAGTACATGTTGTTAGAGCCCCACCCCTGTAGGGGTCAACAACTTGGTAGCTGGTTATGTCACCAGGACTGGCTGAATCAGATGGGCAGCACATTATAGCTACAACTCATCACTGCCCAAAAAAGCCTCTCTCAAGATGGGCTCTGCCAAACAAGAATATCCTTTTGTCTCTCATCTTTTTCAGACACTGCTGTCAGGTGGCCCAGAATAAATGGAACAACAGGGTCGCTACAGCTGTCTTCCTCCAGCTTCTGTCTCTCTCCAACCTCTGATTCTCCTCCTAGCAGATCTCTTCTGGTGCTCAAATTGATTTTACAGCTTTTCCCCCTTCTCAGCTTCAGCTCTAATCCTACACTCAACTATTTTCTCCACAGCTCACCTAGAAACTCCTTTGTCTTTAATCTTCCGGGTCACAGAAGCTATATGTAACCTCATATTCCTTCGTAAGTCATATAAAGTCATTTCCACAAGCGCAAACGACTGCTGCTTTTTTTCATTGCTGACTGCCAATCATTTTCCAAACAGAATCTTGTTCTCAGAGAACAAAATCTACTTTTGGCTTTCCTAAAAAAATCACAGTAGATCAGTTATAAAATATCTGATGGTTATTATGGAGTTACCACTATTTTTCTCAACTTAACCTCATTAATACTGTCAACCATCAGCAGATAGTAATTCAGGGTAAACACGTTGCTCCTTAGTTCACACACTGTCACGAATATTTAAAGCTTCCTCTTAGAGATGAGTTGCCAGCTTCAGCAATGATGGAGTCAAGAGTCATATTATTACCTACACAGATGAAGGCCCCTCAATTGAGGAACTTGAAAGATTTTCCAATGCACGTGTGGACATCTCTGCACCATGTGATGCCATTTCTTCAGTACTTACTGCAAGCAATTTTCGAGCAACTGCTTTCAATTCTCAGGGTGGAATTCATGATCTTACTGATCCAGATCTGAAAATCAATAATATCCCAAAGCAGCGAGCCCACTGCTCTCCTATGAATCACAGGAAAGTGGCTAAAAGTGTGCACTTCTTTTAGTAACTATCTTTCTTCAACTCAAAGACAAAAATTAGGTATGTGTTCATCACATTCTTCACAGGCTTCCCCAGACCTCTCTCTCTAAACGAGAAAACAGAAGCTAAACTCCAAGTAGCCAGCTGATGAGTGGACAGCAAAGCCAAGGTGGCTATGCAAGGCAGGCTGAGTTTCTTTTCACTCAATAACACAGGGCTTGTTCTCTAGAAGGGGAGAAAGAAGGTTCCTGCAAGTGTCACTCCAGTTGAGAGAGCCATTTTCTACTCACCGCTCCCGTGTTGGCTCTGTCACTAGTAAAAGCAGCACACTAACAGTAATGCTAGGGAAAAAGTAACATCAATGGCCCCTGGAGCTATCTAAGGCCAAGGTCCTATTTCACAAACTAGAGCAAGTCAATAAAAGTGAATGCCATTTACATCTTTGCCCAGGAGTACTTACCAACAGGCAGAAGTTACATACATTACACGTTATCTCCTACATTTTAATACACAAGGACAGCACACAGTTCTAAGAAAAATTACTGATCCCTACCATGGACGAAGGATTGAGGTTCAAAGCTTAGTGCATGTGACACAGTGATAAGGAAAGTTAATCTCAAAATCTTGATGCCTAGTTTTAAAAAACACCAGTACCCTTTTCTCTTTCTTCATCAGACTTCTCCAGCTATCACACAGGAAACTAGACCCTCAAGAGATCAGCATCAGATGACTTTGTCAACCTAGCTTGCACTTCAGAAAATAGAATCACATAAACAATGACCACTAACTCTAAGACTCAATGCAACCACAGGCTAATCCATCCAGAAAACAGAGTCTGAATTACAGCCTAACAAAGAGTACGGGCTCGGAGCACATGTTACCAGGGCAGAGGATATCACAAAAGTAGGATCTCTTTAAGCTCACAAGGTTCTCAATAAAGGTTTGAAACTAGCACCTTCTCAAAAAATCTGCTCCCAAATAACTGAACAAGAGATAAGCAATTAGAAAATCAAAAAGAAAATTAAAAGAACTTAAAAATACTGATATAGACCGATAATATATAAACTACCTGTAAATACTTTAAAAACGTTTAAAGGAAGAAAAATTAACCAATAATTATCAGTAATATCTTGTTTACAGTTTTTATTATTAAAACAATGTGTTAAATTTGATTCTGTTGCTGGCTCCACCTTCCAAACTTTCCTAACCGTTGACCATGTCATTCCCTCTAATACCTCTCCTCAGTCTTTTCCACGCTTTTCCCAATCACCATTCATCCATATTATTCCAATAATTCAGTCTGCTCATCTCCAAAACATTCTCCATACTGGTATCGCGCTCCTTCTTCTAAAACGTGAATGCATCACTTCATTTCTCTACTCAAAACTCCACTTTCCTCACACCCAGCACTCCGGCTGTACTAACCTATTTTTAGTTCGCTTGTACAAAAGGAGGTTTCACCATCCACATGTTTGTCCTAATACTCATTCTGCCTGGAGTGCCTTTTCCTCCAACTACCAAACAATTAACAGCAGTAATAAGCCTATTCATTGTTCAAGGAGGCTTAAATATCACTTCCTCAATGAAACCTTGTCTGATCCCATTGTTATAATATATATGCTATATATCCTTCTTTAACAGCACCTCTAATCTTTCATATTTATTTCACATATTGTTTACATGTCTTGCTCTCAGTACCACACCAAAAGTGCCTGGAAGATACTTCTACAGCCTTAGCACCGAGGGAAATGCCTAGCCATGTGTTAGACACTGAATTGTTTGTTAAATTCATGAATTACAAATATTGTATAAAAGTATGGAGTCAGGGTACTTGCTAACTAAAGTTAGACAAGCTTACACATATGTCTGGAGTTTTAACAGATTATATTAAATAAACTAAGAATATTTAACCTCTGATTACTATAATTGACAACGGAATTAATAAAAATGCCCCAACCTCCCCAAATTAATTTGGTCATCTCCTTTTCCAATCTATTTTGAACGCTATTTAGTGAAGTCACTCTAACAACACACTACATAACCTGGTACAAATATATAGAAAAAAAGAAAGAAATCACTATACGAGTGAGAACCTATCCAGCCCAAATGAATGGACAGATATGTAATAAGTGTCCACCATATGTAAAACACTATGCTAGACAACCACTTCTAGTCTAGAAGCCCTACTCCACTCATTTCATTTCCACAGCCTTAAAAGAAAGGAAACTTTAGTCCTCTACACAGAATCTACCTCATTTCCCCCATCAAATGAAGGTACACTGCCCTGCAATGTCACATCGCTGCGAAGTCCACCCCAAAAGACACTGCAAACTGATGGCCTGGGAGAAAATCTTGTCCATACACAGGTGATACTGTTTGTCTGTCTGCTGGCTGGCTTGCATGATCTTTCATCAACACTGAATTAATTGCCAATATCAAAAGATGAGAGTTTTTCACACAAATAAAATCCATATTTCTAGCTTCTCTTGAAAAATAGGGAATTCTGGCAAAACTCCCCAGGTCACCCAGCTGCCTTACGACTTACTTACAGCCCTACCTGGTCCCTTTCGGCATTTGCTTTGTCTCCTGGTTCACATGGGTCTTTGGACCCCTGACAGTCAGTGCCTAGTCTGAGCAGGCTCTGCTGGGCCAGGGTTTGCAAAGAGCACTGCATGGTTTCACATCCAGTATAACCTTACGTTACTCAACCTCTCTAGGCCTCCGCTTCTCCTTCTGTGAAGTGATAACAGTAACAAAACCTACCTAAGAGGGCTGTAGCAAGGAATACATTAGGTTATATAAAGCGGTGGTTCTCAAGGTGTCAGGCGCTGGCGGGAAGGATTCTAGCCCCCAACTGCTACCCCACTCAGGACATCTGGCAATGTTTGTAGACATTTTTGGTTGTCAGAACTAGGGAAGGTGCCACGGGCATCTAGTGGGTAGAGCCCAGGGATAGTGCTAAACATCCTAAATGCACAGGACAGCCCCCATGATAAAGAATTATCTAGCCCAAAACGTCAACAGGGCTAGGATGAGAAACCCTGATATAAAGCATTGAGGACTGCAACTGACACAGAGGAAGCCTTCTGTAAGTGTCAGTTATTATCAACAATAACAGAAGCAAGTCCTGGCTGGTGCTCCTCAGTTGGAGAAACTTCTAATAGCTCAAAGAGCTCCTTGTGCTGCCTTTCATAAATTTAACGAACCATACAGATAGGAAAATGTACTTGAAATTATCTGGTTCCACATGATTAACTCAGCAAGCAAGTGTTTAACTCAAAAAAATAGTTACGAGAATATGTTTTCCTGAAACAAAAAGCAAACCAGAATATACTTTGGCAAGCAATAATGTGCAATATTTGAAAAGCATACAGTCCTGGATAATATGGGACACGGAAACCTCTGATTACCACATCTTAGAAGGTACTAGACCAAATTCCTCCAAACTCCAAGTTTAATATACGGAGGATGCCCACTAGTCCCAAGATATTTTCTGGAAAACAGTGATAAGAGGGGAAGTAGAAGAGAAAGGTTTTAAACTAAAGAGCCTACCAAACCCCATACCCCCCAGTGCCTGCCCCGGAAGATCCTGCAGGCTTAAACAGCTGAGTCAGCGATCCTTGGTGAGAGGGCCTGCTTTCACTGAGTCACGACAAGAGGTATCTTCCAGATTCAGGTTCACTCACAAGCAAAGCAAGCGAAACCATCCGGAAGGCCCGAGCCGGGCTGACCCACTCTTCAGAGGATGCCAGGAGTGCTGATACAGGACATGGGACCCAGTGACGGCCTGCACGGGGCCCTGCTGCTGTGAACCGAGTACGGAGCAGGCTTCCCGGCCCAGGACTGCAGCGGCCCCGGGCTAGTCTCTCTGGGCCTCAGTTTTCTCATCTTTAACATTAAAAAGTGCAATTGCTGTTATTTTTTCCTATACTATAAACACAGAGAACGATGGTTTTTATTTGCAACCATGTGCCTTTAACAATTACAACCCAAAGATTTGAGTTCCTCTCAAGGGACCCATTGGTAAAGGTAGAAGTCAGGCCCTTAACTGAAACAGGAAAGAGGTTCTGTTGAATCAAAGCCAAGAAAAGCATAACAGTGCTTCTCTCAAAGATGAGGCAATAAAAGCACCAACAAAACTAAACAGCTCTACAATCTACAAAAATCTCTGCATGGATAACATAACTATTAAGTCTCTTTTAAGTTCAGGCCAACACATACTTGAACACCCATATACAAAACAGTGCACTACCAAAGATATCAAGATTTGTAAACTGCGGCACAGAGAAAGACTCCCAAAAGTACCGTGAAAGAGAACACTTCCATTAAAGAGGCAGAGGAACGATCTCATTGAGGAAGCAGCACAGACCGACAGAGAGGGGCAGGGGGAACTTTGGCTGGCTGGATGTGTCCACCCACTAGGCACTCCAGGCTGCAGGCAGAGCACAGGCAGAGGCACTGAAGCTGGAAAGGCAGGAGTCCAGTCTGGGACACTGGGTTCACGGTGGAAGGATGGGACTATAATTTGAGGCCAAATCACAACCACCTGGATCTTCAGAACATGCACATCAGGGCATGAACAATCTTAAAGAACAGAGATATTTGGTCAAAGTATCCAGCAGATGGCTTAAAGAGCAAAAGCTCTCCTTTGCCTAAAGTGAAATATCTTCCAACATTTAAGAAAGAAGGTGTTAATTCCATTAACATTACTCTAATTTGACTAATGAAAAAAGACAATTTCTATAAAGTTACAGGAAAATCAAAAAGCCACCAGAAAGTAAACTATTTTTTAGTTTACTGTTATTTATCTACCACATCCCAATCATAATTAATAAAATAAGCAAGCCTTAGAAATAAACAATGGGTATCTTTAAATTGTAGGAACATAGTAACCCACTTTTCAACCATATAATTTATAAAGTGATTTTTACCTATTTTTTAAAATGATAATATATTACTAAGAAAGAGAAGTTATATCCCTGAACTGACACAGGGACTTCCTCAATCATAGAAAGAAACTCCACTTGCCAACAGAAACTATGAACTAGCAAACTCTAGGCAATATTCATTCGTAAGCATAAGGTTAAAGCTGGGAAAACAGTAACAAATTTTAAACTCCCTTTCAAAGATGTGTGAAATTAAAACCAATTTTATAGTTATTTTGATGCCACTTTCTACTAACAGAAACCAAAGATTCATCCAGAAAGTTTACAGCTGCTCATTCCTGAGAAAAGGGAAGGAAATATAGCAAAGGACTATTTTGGCCCAAGAAGCAGCACTGTTTCATCTTTTAAAATTACCTTGTATGACTTTATGGACAGTAAATTCATGATGTTGAAATACTATATTTTTATATGTATGGAAACCCTTCGTGATGAAACCTTCATGAAGTAAGTACAGCAGAAAAAACACTAAGCTGAGAATCCACAGGGTGAGAATTTGGTGCCAGTTATGTCTTAATCACTGAACATTTATGGCCTCGACAGCCCCAGCTTTAAACTGAGAGGATTGAATCACGATCTCTACAAGGCTATTTCATAAAATATAATTTCCAACGACAGAGATCTGTAGCTGCTGTTGTATAGATACTCAGGAAAGCAGTGAATCAGGCTTTGGGGCAGGCTATTGGCGTGTTCAAATCTAGGCTCCCTCAGTACTAACTGGGTGGCCTTACGTGTAAGTGTCCTTTTTGATCTAGAAGGGATAATATTTACCTTTGCAAGATGTTGGAAGGATGAGAATGTATGTAATGCATCTGGCACACTGTAAGCACTACATAAAGGCAGACTTTAAGTCTCTAGTCAGTAATAAAAGTTCTAACGGAAAAAGGTCATCCACTTGACACTTGACAATGCAGTTTCCTAGAACTGAGCTTGGAGAAGAGCAAGCACTGACCACCAGTCCTTTCCCCAAGGGGGAGCACATAAAGATAATACTGGAGAGGACTCATGGTTGGGAGCAGGAAGGATAAAAGCAGGAAGTTGAAGGTAAGCAGAGGCTTAGAGTCCTGCACACAATAACAACGAACAGGAAAGAAACAGCATGGGGGACACAGTGCTTGAGGGAAGAAGACATCTTTCCATTAAGAAAGAGGACCATTGGCGAAAAAGTATATAATGAATTACTGCACTGATTTCATAATGAAAATAAAGCAGAGCTGGTCAGAGTCTATGAGTGCCACTAAAGAAAATAAACAGGGCTTTGGCAATACACAAATCCTATTGCCTTCCCCCCCTGCAATTCTTACACAGGCGGGGTTCAGACAACCCTGCTCCTGCCCACCTCTCGGGTGTCATCTCCCACCTCTGATGGGGACCTCAGTCTCCCCTAGGTTCACTCCACTCCAGCCACACAGCTTCGCTTCCATCCCTGGAGCAGGCCAAGCTCATTTTTGCTTTAGCTCCTCTGCACTGTTATGTCTGCCGGGAAACTTCCAGCAGATCTTCCCACAGCTGACTCATTCTGAACGTCTCACCCAAACTGTCACTTCCTCAAGGAAGTCTTCCATGACCACCACATCTCAATTTCCACCTACATCCCAGTCACGCTCTAGCCTCTTACTCTGTACTATTTTTCTAGCGTTGATCATTATCTAAAATTGTCATTTTTGTTTACATGTTTATTGTATCTCCACCAAAATGTAAGGTCTCTGAGAGCAGGAACCTTATCTAAATTTTTCAGCACTCAATCCTCAACACCTAAAACAAAGTGTAGCAGGGATGAGGCACTCATCAGATAAACTTGTCCAAAGAGCAAATTCAAATGATAATAATTACCATCCTTCACTGAACATAAGGAAGGAAATGTCCCCTGAAGTGGCTTTAATTTCATTTCTTTAATGCAGTTTTATGCAATAATGCAGTCTTAAAAGGCCAATGTTTGAGATAGCAAGATTTAAAGAGAACGGATTTTTCATGACAGTACAAAATATCATATATATGTGCATATATTGCACAGTACACATTTTCCTTCCTGAGCATGAATTATGCCCCATGTTATTAGAATCCATAAATAAAGCAATGGTACCATAAGCTGTTTTGTTTGTGAGACCCTGCTTCTAGAAAGAGCAGGTGTATGGGGAGATGGACTATAGATGGGAATTATCTTCCAGAACCATTCTCAGAATTCTGAGATAAACTGAACTAATTCCAGTATATTTGAGGTTAAACCTGTTACTCTGTTACCTTTCTAAACTTATCCAAATTATTACCGAGTCAAATGATGAATTCAGTGATTTCATCTGTGAAATAGAAGACAAATGACATGGTGAAATCGGCACATTAAGGAAATGGTAAGAGAAGTTCCACTATGTTAACCCATGTTCGAACTAAAAGAGAAAAAGATCACCTTTTAATTCCAAACCATAATTCATCATGCTGAGATTTCAAAACATGGCCCCATGAGTGGGCAAGGCAGCAAACTGAAATCACAACCACAACCCCCCTGGCTTGCGCTTTTTAAATTTTGTTTTGTTTTGAACACAGCTTTTCTTAAGGAATAAGAGGCCAGCAGCCGACCTTGTCTGTATAACCCACGCATCCCGCATCCACCATTCTTGGTCACTCTGGAGGGCCCACGGCGCCAGCACGGGGCTGGACCCCACCGAGGACTCCTCGAGGCGAAGGAATGGAGACCTCACTACCTGCATCCGTCCCCTGAATCCCAGCAAGCCCTGGAGGCGGTGGGGCTGGGCATTCTGCAACTTCACTTCTGTATCCTTTATATAAACAGCCTGCCTAGCCCCTCCTCCTCCCCGGACGACAGTGCAGGGCTGAGCAAACAGAAGCAGACGCCCCCGCTCTGGCCTCCGTTCGCGGCCTCCTCTGAGCCCCGGGGGAAGGCATGACCCCGGGTGACTCAGTTTTCCAATCTGTCAAATAGGGTGGCGAGCGACCCAGCCTACCTGGTCGGGCGGTTCCGGGCCGGCCGCCCCAGGGCCAGCGGCTCCGTGGTCACGCCCGCGGGGCCTCTGGCGGGCGGAGGGGCGGGGCTCGGCGGGGCGGAACCTGGGCCCAGGGACCGAGCCCGGCAGGCGACGCGCAGCCCTCCGCCCGGAGCCAGTCGCCCCCGGACCAACTCGAGTCCCCGGCCCGTGACGTCAGCACGCTGACGTCGACGCACAGAGTCCGCATCTCGCCCGAGGGACCAAAGACCGAGCTGGGGGCCTGAGTGCCCCGTAGCAGAGCCAGCGATTGGTTTTTGGATCTGTCAGTCATCTCCTGCCCAGTAAGCGACGCGCGAAGGCGGGAGAGGGCGGGAGGAAAGTGTGGAAATCTGGATTCCGGGGTTTGAGAGCGTAGAGCCGGTTGCGCTTTTCGGAGTCTTGTTGCCCACCGTTTTGTTAGGCGTCGTTTCCTCCTCGGGCATTTCTACTGCATCCGCTTTTCTCCAGTCTTTTCGTGGAGATTTAGGCTTCAGCTCGTGGAAAATAATCACAGAACTGGATTTCAGGGCCCCCGGGCACCTCGCACTGAGCTCTCCAGGAATGAAAAAGTAGGACATTCCATTTCTCTGTTAAAGCGTGACTTCCACTTTGAAATCTCAAGTTCCCGAAACCTATTTAGGAGACCCTTTCTCTGTGCTCCTCTTGCATAAGTAACGCCTCCATCTTAATAGTCAAATTTCATTTTATTTGTGTGTTTTCCCACGAGATTAGGCATCTTTTAATTATTATTTTAATTCGTTACCTGTAAATTTTAATTAAACTTTTTACCAATAGATGCTACATTTGTATCCTTCAAATATTTAAAGGTATAGAGGGTTATACGGTGAAAATTCTCCTTTTGCTTCCAGTTCCTCAGGCAGTCAGTTCGTCTATTAGGGGCAATCAGTGTTGCTGACTCCTTGGATATTCTTCTAAAGGTGGGCCGACTGCTATTATTAATTTTAAATTACACATAACCATAAATTTAAAGATTACAAATTAGGCTAAAATCCTTTTCAGGCGCTAATTACAAACCCAGTCCCTATTTGATGACTCCTATTTCCTATGTATTTACATATGTGTAGATGTTTTTTTGGCCAGTCGACATTATATCCTTGACATCTTTCCACGTCTATGTATAAAGTACCCCCTTCTTTTAAAATACTGTGTGGTAGTCCTCAGAATATTAGGTAAAATTTATGATTCCCCTACCCTTGGACATGTAATTTGTTTCTTTTGTTTTTTTAAAAGAAGCAGTGCTACCTTCAACGTAAGTATATGTCCCCTTTTGTACTTATATCCAGGTGTTCTCTAGGGTAGAGATACCAACAAGCGAAAGTGCTGCCTACAGGATGCACATTTTGAATCCTAGTAGTAGATTCTCTCCATTTGCTCTTCCAAGTAGCTGTTACAATTTACACTCCTACCCCAACCCTTTCCCTGCGTCCTCGCCAAAATTGGTAAAATGCAGTTTTTAAAATTTTCTGAATTGACGAGTGTGAAAATTTTTAAAAGGATGACATGTACAAAAGAAGTGTGATAATCATGAGTGTATATCTTGATAACAAAGTTAATGAACTCATGTAACTATCTAAACCAGGACTTTAAACGTTTGCCAGCAATATAGAATCTCTCCTCATGCTTGGTCTTAGTAGATGCACTCCTACGCACAAATAGCCACTTTTCTGAATTTTACCACCAGAATTAGTTTTGCCTGTTTTTCAATGCTGATAAGTGGACGCACATACTATGTACTCTTATGTGGCTCTTTTCACTCAGTAATATATTTGTAAGATTGATCCATATTGAAGAATGTAGTAGTAGTTTATTCATTGTCATTTTTGTATATAATCCCAAAATTTCTTTATCTGTTCTAATATTGCTTGGCATGAGGTTGTTTAAAGTTTGGAGTGACTACAGTTGATGCTGCTATGAATATTCTGGTCCCTGTCTATTGATAGATGTAGTTACACATCTGATTTTGGCACAGTGGTACCTTGTGTGTGGGGGATACGTTCCAAGACCCCAGGGGATGGCTGAAACCACAGATAGTACTGAACCCTATATATACTATGTTTTTACCTATACACCGTAACTATGATAAGGTTTAATTTATAAATTAGGCACAGTAAGAGCTTAACAATAATAGCAATGAAATAGAGCAATTGTAACAATATACTGTAATAAAAGCTATGTGACTGTGGTCTCTAAATAGCTTATTCTATATTTTCAGGCTGCAGTTGATCACAGATAACTGAAACTATGGGGAGCAAACTGTAGATAAGGGGGAACTATTGTATATACCTGGGAGTAATATTACTGTGTCACAGGATATGCATGTATTCAGTGTTAGTAGACACTGCCAAATAGTATTTTGATTTACCAATTTACAACCTACTGGCAGTGAATGAAAATTCCAGTTGCTCCACAACTTTGTCAACACCTGATATTCCCAGTTTTGTTTTGTGTTCATCTTTTGTGTTTGTTTTTTGTTTTCAACTTTATTGAGACAAACGGAATATACAAAAAGTTGCATATGTTTAATGTATGCGTTTTAATGAGTTTGGCCATATGCATACACCCATGATACCATCGCCACAAACAAGGTAGTAAACATAACCATCACCATCAAAAGATTTCTTGTGTCCCTTTGCTTTTTTTGGTGCTAAGAGCACATAGCATGAGAGCTGCCTTCCTAACAAGCTTTTAAGTGCACAACGCCCTATTGCTAACCACGTGCACAATGTTGTACAGCAGATCTCTAGAACTTATTCATTTTGTATATAACTGTAACTCTTTAACCATTGAAAAATTCTTCATTTTCCCCTCCCCGTCCCCCTGCTACCACCATTCTATTCTCTGCATCTATTAATTTGGCTATTCTAGATACTTCAAGTAAGTGGAATCATGCAGTATTTGTTTTTCTGTGACTGACTTAATTCCAGGCATAATATTTTCCATGGCAATGTGATATCTCTGGTTCCTCACCCCAACCCTGTTTGAGCCTCAAGCTGGGCTGGCCTTCCGTGTTTGTCCCTCATGTGGTTGAATGGTTGGCGTGAGAGGGCCACAAGCAGGTAAGAGGTGCCACAGCAACTGTGGGTTGCCTTTGCCCCATCTCCGAATGCAGCCTGACCCATTCCTCACCTTAGATGTCCCCAGGCCCAGCACCTGAAATTGCAAACTTCTCTGCCCACTCAGGTTCAGGCTCTGAGGTCCCACAGCTGCCCATGTGGTGTGGAAGAAGTTTTTTCCCTGAATTTTACATTCCAGAAATCCCAAGGAATTGTCTAGACAAGACAGATGCCATTTTGTGAGGGATTTTTGGAAGAAGATTAGCCCTGAGCTAACATCTGCCACCAATCCTCCCCTTTGTGCTGAAGAAGATTGGCCCTGAGCTAACATCCATGCCCATCTGCCTCTACTTTATATGGGGGATGTCTGCCACAGCATGGCTTGATCAGCGCTGCATAGGTCCATGCCCAGGATCCTAAGTGGCAAACCCTGGGCTGCTGAAGCAGGGCATGCAAACTTAACCACTACACCACTGGGTGGCCCTGTAAGAAAACTGATGATTCAATCAAATGAAGCAATGTCAGGTTAAGAAGATGTCTCTGGTTGTGCAACTGAGCTATCACATGCCTTTTAAGCAATTAGAACTAGATCATGCAATCATTTGTCACCCAATTAAATTTGAAAGGCCAGAAGTGCATAGATTAGCACTTTAGCTTTTGCTTTAGTGAAAGCAATTATTACTTCTATAAAAGGACAATTAAAATGAAAAATGAATTTTGATGAAAATGTAGTGGTATAGATAATATTCACTTTTACTTTTTTTTTTTTAAAGTTTGGCCCTGAGCTAACATCTCTTGCCAATCTTTTTTTCCTTCTTCTCCACAAAGCCCCCAGTACATAGTTGTATATGTTCTAGTTGTACGTCCTTCTGGTTGTGCTGTGTGGGACACCGCTTCAGCATGGCTTGATGAGTGGTGCTAGATCCTTGCCCAAGATCTGAACCAGTGAAACCCTGGGCCAGTGAAGTGGAGCACACGAACTTAACCACTTAGCCACGGGGCCACCCACTTTTACTTTTTAAATGCTTAAAAAAATTCATAATGTTTTCCAGGTCCATCCGTGGTGTCACAAATGGTGGGATTTCCTTCTCTTTTAAGGCCAAATAACTTTCTATTGTATGCATATACCACACTTTATCCATTTGTCTGTAGTTGGAAATGTGGGTTGTTGCCAAATCTTGACTATTGTGAATCATGCTGTAATAAGTGTGGCAGTGCAGATATGTCTTTGAGATCCTGATTTCAATTCTTTTGGACATTTACCCAGGAGTGAAATTTCTGGATCATATTGTAGAAGAAATAGAAAATATGAACAGACCCGTAACAAGTAAGGAAATCAAATCAGTAATCAAAAACCTCCCAACAAAGAAAAGTCGAGGACCAGATGACTTCACTGGTAAATTTACCAGTGAAGAATTAACACCAGTCCTTCTCAAAGGCTTCCAAAAAGTTGAACAGGAGGCAACACTTCCAAACTCATTGTACAAGGCCTGCATTATGCTGATACCAAAACTAGAAAAAGACTCTACAAGAAAAGAAAATTCCACGTTGATATCTTTGATGAACGTAAATGCAAAAGTATGTGAAAAACTTCTAGATGCAGAAATCTGTAACAAAAATTCTAGCAAACAGAATTCAACAGCACGTTATAAGGATCATACACCATGATCAAATGGAATTTATTCCTGGGATGCCAAGATGGTTTGACATACACAAATCAATAAATATGATATAGCACATTAACAGGATGAAGGAGAAAAATTGTATGATCATCTTAGTAGATGCAGAAATTCATTTGATAAAATTGAACATCTGTTATGATAAAAACTCTCAGCAAATTAGAAACAAAAAGAATGTACCTCAACATGACAACTGCTATATATGACAAGCCCACAGCTAACATCATACTAATGGTGAAAAACTGAAAACTTTTCCCACAGCTAACATCATACTAATGGTGAAAAACTGAAAACTTTTCCTCTAATATCAGGAACCAGGTAAGGGTGCCCACTCTCAGTCCTAGCTAGAGCAATTAGGCAAGAAAAAGAAGTAAATGGCATCCAAATTGGAAAGGGAGAAGTAAAGATGTCTCCATTTGCAGATGACGTGGTCTTATATATAGAAAACCCTGAAGATTACACACCCACGCACGCACGCACACACCTGTTAGAACTAATAAATGAATCCAAGTATGTTGCATTATACAAAATCAACATACAAAAATAAGTTGAATTTCCAATGAACCACCGAAAAGGGAAATTAGGAAAACAATCTTATTTACAATAGCATCAAAAACAATAAAGTATTTAGAAATAAATCCAACCAAGGAGGTGAAAGATTTGTACACTAAAAACTACAATATTCTGATGAAAGAAATTAAAGAAAACACAAATGGAAAGACATCTTGCATTAATGGATTGGAAGACAATACTATTAAAATGCCCATACTACCCAAAGCAATCTACATATTCAATGCTATTCCTGTCAAAATTCCAATGGCATTTTTTACAGAAATAAAAAAAAACCCCTAAAATTCATATGGAAGAACAAAAGACCTAGAATAGTGAAAGCAACCTTAGGAAGGAAGAACAAAGCTGGGGACATCACACTTCGTGATTTTAAAGTCACTGTAGTCAAAACACTATGATGGTGTCCTAGAGAAAGACATATAGACCAATGGAACAAAATGAAGAACCCAGAAATAAACCCACACGTATACAGGCATCTGATCTTCAGCAAGGGTGCTAAACATACACAATGGGAAAATAATAGTCTCTTCAAAAATAGTGTTGGGAAACTGGATATTGACATGTAAAAGGATGAAAATGGACATGTATCTTAACAACGTACACAAAAATCAACTCAAAATGGATTAACGACTTAAACATAAGGCCTGAAACTGTCAAACTCCTATAGGAAAATGGGGAAAGCTTCGTGACATTAGTCTTTGCAAAGATTTCATGGATATGTGGATATGACACCAAAAGCACGGGAAACAAATGTAGACATAGACAAGAGGGACTACGTAAAACTAAGAAGTTTCTTCACAGTAAAGGAAAAAATCAGCAGAGTGAAAAGTTAACCTGAAAATGGAAGAAAATATTTGCAAACCACATATTTGATAAGGTGTTAATTTCCAAAAAAAGGGAAGCAATTCCTACAGCTCTTTAGCAAGAAAAATAATAACAACCCCATTAAAAACTGGGCAAAAGACTTGAATAGACATTTCTCCAAAGAAGACATACAATTGTCAAAAGATATATGAAAAGGTGCTTAACATTACTAATCATCAGAGAGATGCAAATCAAAAACACCATGAGATATCACCTCACACCATTAGGATGGATATTAACAAAAGATAACAAATGTTGGCAAGGATGTAGAGAAATGTTGAATCATTGTACACTGTTGGGGGGAATGTAAAATGGTGCAGCCACTATGGAAAACAGCATGGAGGTTTTTTTATAATGTTATACATTCTGATGCATATGAAGGGCTATCACATTGGCTCTAATATGCACTCCCTGGATGACAAAAAGAGCTTAACACCTTTTCATATGTGCGTGTGTCATTTGAATATTCTTTTTTGTGAAATGCCTGTTCAAGTCTTTTGCCCATTTTTAAATTATCTGTCTTTTTCTTATTTATTTTGTAGGGGAGAAGAAATCCTCTACCCTCTCTAGGTCCTTCTGGCTGGGCTACGAATTAAACTGACATGAGACTGAGTAGTAGGAGAAAATCAAACAGAGCTTTGTAACATGCATATATGGAGGAAACCCAGGAAACTGGGCAACTTGCCAAAATGGCAGAGCTGCCAGCTTAAATGTCATCTTCAGCTAAAGACAAAGGAGGATTTGGGTGGAAGGCAATTTACATGGAGATGGAAATGTCAATGGGCCAACTACAGACAGTGTGACCTGAGAGACACGTTTTACATTATATTACAGTTATCCTCTGGTATTAGCCCCTTCCTGGAACAGACCTGTCTATTGTAAATTCTTTTAGACAGTTGAGGGGGAGGTCAAAGTTTCTTTCAGAGTCTTTTGTGCTTAAAAATTATCAAGCCGAAGAGACACATTTTGGGGTGGCCGCTTCTGATTCCTGACAATTTCTAGGTTTTTCTATAGTGTAGATCTGATTTTTATGTCAGATATATGTGTTGTGTATATTTTTCTTACTCTGTCTTTTTCATTATAAAATGAATCTTTGACTTATTAGAATCTACTATAAATTAATACTTTTTCTAGTTTCTGGACAAAGCAAAGACTTTAGAACACTTTAATTTCATTTACCTAACTCCTGATTTTTGTGCAACTGTTGTGTATTTTTTTTCCTGGGGAAGATTAGCCCAGAGCTAACATGTGCTGCCAACCCCCTCTTTTTGCTGAGGAAGCCTGGCCCCAAGCTAACATCCATGCCCATCTTCCTCTACTTTATATGGGGGACGCCTACCACAGCATGGCTTGACAAGCAGTGCATAGGTCCACATCCAGGATCCAAACTGGTGAACCCCAGGCCGCTGAAGTGGAATGTATGAACTTAACCACTACACCATCAGGTCATGCCCTGTTGTGTATTTTGATTCTATTTAATTATTTTAAAACCCGACAAAATATTATTTCATTTTATATAGACAATATTCATTTAGATTTGTCCATATATTTGTATTTTACTTTGCTTTTCGCTACTTTTTGCATTCCTGGGATTACATTTTAAATTATTTCATTCTTTATTAAGTTTTATAGCATGTCTGCCAGTGACAAAAAGCTCCACTAGGCTATCCAAGATGAGATATCTAAACTCTCACCTAGCTGCTTTGGGTACTCTCGGATGCAACTGTTGCCTTTTCAAACTTAATCCAGCATTGTGGTTATTAATAGCAGGAAGTTGCTCTGATAGTAGATACTCAATTATAGATCAAAATGTATTGAGCATGTTCACAAGTGTGAATAATATTCTTTTAGTGTTAGCCTGAACTAGTGCTGTGCGCCACAAGAAGAATGTTTGAAATGACGTTAGTGAAAATGTGGACTAGGCAGCTCCAATGACCTGTTCCTCCACAGACGCATTGAAAAATTAAGCAGCAATTGTCAGAATCAAATTTGTCAGAAGTCTGGAAAATAGACAGATGTTTACAACAACCAAGCAAGTGCTGAATCAAGGAAAAGGCAACTTTATAATGGTAGAAGAGTTTGAGGGTATTTTTACTTGCCCTTGACCAGCCCCCTCCCAGGCTCTGCAGTGATCTTGAAGATGACAGCCTGTGTTCCCAGAATGGGACCCTTCCGTGCGTTGGGGAGGAATGGAGTGGAAATAAAAGGTATGCAAATTGGAATGGAAGAAGTAAAACTGTATGTATTCACAGACAGTATGACTATATAGAAAATCTCAAAGAGTCTGAAAAAAAAACCCATCCTACTGGAGCTAATAAATGAATTTAGCAAAGTTGCAGGTACAAGATCAATGCAAAAAATCAGATGTGTTTCTATACACCAGCAATGAACAATATGAAAATGGAATTTAAAAAACAATTTCATTTACATTAGTATCAAAAAATAAATAAAGAACTTAGGAATAAATTTAACCAATGAGGTGAAAGACTTGGATACTAAAAACTATAAGACATTGCAGAAAGAAATTTAAGAAGACCTAAATAAATGGACTGACATCCCATGTTCATTGATTGAAAAATTAATGTTGTTAAGATGGCAATAATTCTCAAAGCGAGCTAAAGATTCAGTGCAATCTCTACCAATATTTCAGTAGCCTTTTTCCAGAAAAGGAAAAGCTGATCCTTAAATTCATGTAGAATTGCAAGGGGTCCTTAATAGCCAAATCAATCTTGAACATGAAGAACAAATTTGGAGAATTCATGCTTCCTGATTTTAATACTTAAAACAAAGCTACAGTAATCAAGACAGTGTGATATTGAAATAAAAAGACATATAGATCAATGGAATAGAATTGAGAGTCCAGAAATAAATTTAAATATCTATGGCCAGTTGATTTTCAAGAAAGATGCCAAGACGATTCAATGGGGTAAAGAATAGTCTCTTCAACAAATGGTGCTGGGACAAATGAACATGTAAAAGAATGAAACGAGACCCCTACCTCACTCTATATACAAAAGTTATCTCAAAAGGAGCCAATAGCCTAAATATAAGAGGTAAAACCTTAAAACCCTTCAAAGAAAACATAGGGGTAAATCATCATGTTCTTGGATTTGGCAGTAGATTCTGAGATATGACAACAAAAGCACAAACAACAACAAAAACAGATAAATTGAACTTCATCAAAACTAATAACTTTTACGCATCAAAGAACAGTATCAAGAAAGTGAAAAAACAACTTACAGAATGGGATCAAATATTTGCAAATAATATACTTAATAATAGTCTAGTATCCACATTACATAAAGAACTCCCACGACTCTGTGACAAAAGATAACCAAATTAAAAGTGTGCAAAAGACTTGAATAGACATTAATTCAAAGAAGATTTACAAATGGCCAATAAAACATGAAAAAATGTTCAACATTATTAGTTAATAAGGAAATGAAAATCAAAACCACAGTGAAGTACCACTTCACACCCACTAGAATGGCAAACAAAACAAAACAAACCACCCCCCCCAGAAAAATGGAAAATAAAAAGTGTTGGTGAGTATGTGGAGAAATTGGAACTCTTGTGCTTTGTTGCGGGGAATGTAAAATGTGACAATTGCTTTAGAAAACAGTTTGGCAATTCCTCAAAAAGATATGCATAGTATGACCTAATATTTCCACTCCTAGGTGTATATACAAAATAATTTAAAACACATAGTCAAACAAATAAGTGTACATATATGTTCATAGCAGCACTATTCATAATAGCTAAAAGGTGGAAACAGCCCAAATGTTCATCAATGTATGAATGGATAAACAAAATGTGGTATATACATACAATAGAATATTATTCAGCCATAAAAAGGCATAAAGTACTGAAACATGCTACATTGTCGACGAACATTTAAGACATTATGCTAAGTAAAAGAAGTCAGACACAAAGCTCACCTACGTATGATACCATTTATGTGAAATATCTAGAATAGGTAAATCCATAGAAATAGATTGCACATTGATGCCTATCAGTGAGAAAGGGAGGAGAATGGGAGCAAGTGATTAATGGTTAAAAGGTTTTCCTTTGGGGTGGTGAAAATGTTTTAGAACTTTACAGAGATGGTGTTTGCACAACATTTGGAAAGCACTAAATAAATGCCACTGAATTGTTCACTTTAAAATGTTAATTTTATGTTACGTGAATTTTACTTCAATTTAAAAATAATAATTCAATAACCCACCTACCCCCAAAACCAACATGTTCAAATGAGTTTTCTTCTCTTGCACAAATTTCCATGGATCTTAGATAGTTGGAGACCAAAGCCACTGTAGATATGAAAGAATTATCTAAATTACATGAAACATTTGCAGTGTTCTACTTACACAATGTAAAAGTAAAGACAGAAATTAATACAGAAAATTCTACCACTATATGCCAGACTCATCTGCCACTCGTCCTCCTACTTTTCATTTGGACTAGCTGTACCATTTTTCTGCCCCAGATTAGGTGCTTAAAAATATTTCTTGAATGATGACACAATGAATAATCATTTTACATTGCTCATGCAAATACAATGCTCCCATCCAATCTATCCTCTATACTTCCACTAGTTAGTCTATATGAGATATGATGAAAGCCTGAAGTCTTTCAATAGGTATGTTTATAATGGAAATCAGTAATATACATATAGAGTGGGTTGGAAAGGAAGCGATGAATATGTAAGCTATTAAAGATGTAGAGCTGACAAGACTTGACTATTGACTTTATTTGGGAAAATAAAGGAGTACAGAAAGGGTGATTGGTTGGAGAATTTTGCCATTAACAAATCAGGAATTCGGGGGGAAAGCTGGTTTGGACAGGGGCTGAGTTATAAACTCACTTTTGAACATTTTGTGTTTGTAGTTGATGTGGCTTATTTGGAACTATGTCTAGTAGGCATCTAGATGATAAACCTAGAGAGCTCAGGAGAGACACTTCAGGATGATATCGTGCAGGGAGAGTGTACAGATTTTGAAGGGAAGAATCCTGGGGAATATCACCATCTAAGGGGTAGGTGGAAGCAGAAGAGACCAAAAGGAAACTTAGACACAGTGCAATCAGAGATCAGAGGAGAAACACAAGAAGTCATGAGTGATTAGAGAAAATAGTGTTTTGAAAATGAAGTGATAAAGATTTTAAGTCAAAGTGAGCAAAACCTAAGACAACATGGAATAGAAATCCTAATAGAGTGAGGTAAATATGGGAATATTTATTTAATGAGATTAACTGCACCTTGGATCTTTAAGGATATAAGTGATATAAAGCAGTAAGAAAGTAAGTGGAAGATGGAGAATGACAAGTATTATAGGAAAAGAAATGAAGGCAGCAATGTGTGAGTAGCCTTGACTGAATGGCACATGAAATTATAGGTCCCTGAATTATCTAAACCAATACATCACTTTAGGTTCTGAGAGGGGTTGTGGTTGGTTATATCAGGAAAAGAGTGATTAACACATTTTGTTCTAACGTTTTTCTTATATTCCCTGTATTATTTATTAGTTTGCAACTAAAGCAGTCTTAGGAGTTTATATAAAAGAGCAACACTTTTAGTAACATTAATTAGACAAATCACTAGTGCACATTACAATTTAGTTCCCATAAGATGATACTGCTGTATAAGTAAAAAAGTTAAAAACCTGGAATGGGTGGTTTCAGTTTAAAAAAAGAAAAACACACGAATCCTGGAGAATGCAATAGTGGATAGCTGTTGGAAAGGGCCATATCTGTGCCGTCCAAAGAAACATGGGTTCTGAGGCAAGTTGGGACATTTGGGTCTGTTCCAAGATAGACTTTGAATGTTGATTCACTCTTAAATAGACTGTAAATTCCTATAGAATTTATTGAAAAGGCAATTTCAGCTGCAGCAATTTAACTATTAGAAGTCAAAAAGACAAAGAAAAGGGGCCAGCCTAGTGGCTCAGCCGTTAAGTTCGCAAGTCCGGCTTCGGTGGCCCAGGTTTCGATTCAGATCCCGGGTATAGACATGGCACCGCTTGGCAAGTCGTGCTGTGGTAGGCGTCCCACATATAAACTAGAGGAAGATGGGCACAGATGTTAGCTCAGGGCCAGTCTTCCTTGGCAAAAGAGAGGAGGATTGGCAGCAGATGTTAGCTCAGGGCTAATCTTCCTCAAAAAAAAAAAAAAAAGACTAAGAAAAACATGATTTATGAGCCCAGAGCTAAGGTTAGAACTTCATAGAACTTTGCCAACTCAAATCATCAGTGAATTTGGTCATCCTCATCCTGTCCTCTACTAATTTGAAGGATTTGGTTGCATCTTGGTGAAGCCATTTAGCTCACCACAGTCTCTCATGTAACACAGGACCACAACCCCAATGAGCATCCTCTTCTACTCCCGAGTGAGTCAAGACAGCCAGGAAAGAGGCTCTCTTCCACCACTGTGACTCATGGCGCATGAGACTGAGCTGGTGCTCTGGGGTAGGGAGGCACTGCACGCTCCTCTTACATGTGGACCCGATGTTAGCCAAGGCTGGTCAAACCACCAAATCCACATGTCAAGTTAGGCTTCCATCTTGCAAAGTTGCTACAAAGTCATACAGAGGTCATTGATCTGTGCTTCCCAGCTATGTTTATACAGTTTTCACACAGTGCTTATGTTGGCAGAAAGCAGCTCTGTAAGATGCTAGTGGTAACGTGTGAGGAAAGGCCAAAATAATGGCAGAATATCCAGGAAAGCAGTGTTTATCATTTATCATTAATTATTTTCAAAGAATGTTTCCCACATTGCTTCTTTTTGTAAGCATCTGTAAGCTGATGTCCTTTCTTTGTTAAAAAAGGAATTCAAGTAAAAGAATTGTTGGTAATTCTTAACTTTGGAAGCACCATGTTGAGGTAAAATTTCTCCATAAAATTATGCTGTCTATAAAGGTGCTTTAAAAAATGGAAAAGATTACAGGCAGACAGCACTATAACGCTGATATTCCCTCATGGTGAACTCATCCACCGTCAGCAGGAACTAATAGAGTGAACGAGGTTTTTTTTCTTTTTTCTGTTTAAAAATTTATAGGGAAAAGGAGATTCAACCTATCTCACTCTCACTTACTCCCTTCTTCACCCCCTCCCTCCCTCTCTCCCTCTTTTCCTTCCTTCTTTTTTCCTTTTTTTGCTACAGAAAAAAAGAAAAATCTAGAAAACACAGTCGTCACGCCTGGCCTTATTATCAATGCCTGGGGACAAACAATTTCAAAGAAAGTTTGTCTTTTCCAAGAGGTTCACTAATATCTGGTTATAACAAAGTGGACAGTACTTAGGCAGACCCATTACTTATATGAAATATACCTGCATAATATGTTAATTCCAAATTCTGACTTTAAAAATCTCACATGGCTTATATAAGTGATATATCAATGTATACTTCTTGCAAATAATTAAAATAGTATAGATGTATAGTGAGTGAAGAATAAAAATCTCCTTTCAAATGCCCCCCTTTTTTATTAACTTTTTATTAAGATTATGATAGTTTACAACCTTGTGAAATTTCGGTTGTACATTATTGTTAGTCATGTTGTAGGTGCACCGCTTCACCCTTTGTGCCCTCCCCTCACCCCCCTCTTTCCCCAGGTAACCACCAATCACTTCTCTTTGTCTATATGTTTAACTTCCACCTATGAGTGGAGTCATACAGTTTGTCTTTCTCTATCTGGTTTATTTCACTTAGCATAATACACTCAAGGTCCATCCATGTTGTTGTGAATGGGACGATTTTATCCTTTTTTATGGCTGAGTGGTATTCTATTGTGTATATATACCATATCTTCTTTATCCAATCATCAGTTGATGGGCACTTAGGTTGCTTCCACGTCTTGGCTATTGTAAGTAATGCTGCGATGAACATAGGGGTGCAAGGGACTCTTGGGATTTCTGATATCAGGTTCTTAGGATAGATACCCAGTAGTGGGATGGCTGGGTCATATGGTATTTCTATTTTTAACTTTTTGAGAAATCTCCATACTGTTTTCCATAGTGGCTGCACCAGTTTGCATTCCCACCAACAGTGTATGAGTTCCTTTTTCTCCACAACTTCTCCAACATTTGTCGCTTTTTGTTTTGGTTATTTTTTGCTATTCTAACAGGTGTAAGGTGATATCTTAGTGTAGTTTTGATTTACATTTCCCTGATGATTAGTGATGATGAGCATCTTTTCATGTGTCTATTGTCAAATGCCCCCATTTTTAATACAACCCTGAAGATAACTACTGTTAAACATTTAGTGTATAGCCTTTCCAACTTTTTCTCTATGTTAACATTATATATATTAGCATTTGAAACCAGTACACTGGACAGGTAACACACATTGAATATAATTAGAACACATCCTTATTTTTGTTTCCCATTGTCCCTTTAAACAAGCTCAGTGGCAAATTTCTTTTTCTGCCAATGGATTAAAACTAGGCATGCACCTTGACTCTTGGGCTCATTCCCAGTTACCTCTAAGTTCTAAACTGTAATCCTGTATTGGAAACTAGAATGCTAAGTGCCATTTCTTGATCAGCACTTTGATCTCCTCTCAAAGGCAGGCCATCCCTTCTTCCCCTGGTTGGGGCTCAGTACAATTGGACAACCTGCTGCTAGAGAAAAGGGTGCCCCTTTCTCCCCTCTTTATAACGCCTCTCTAGCAATGATATTTGACCCCACTGTAGTTGCATCTAGTAGTTGCATCTAGAGGGATAGGAAATGGGAAAGAAAGAGAGATGGGGATGGGAAGCAGGTAGGAAGGTGTTAACTTTAATGTAATTTTGTAAGATGGCTCCATGGTCTTTTGGCCTGGGTGTTTTCTGTTACTTTAATTGTGGTAAAAAACACACAACATAATATTTACCATCTTAACCATTGTTAAATGTACCATTCAGTAGTGCTAACTACATTCGCTTTGTTGTGCAACTGGCCTCTAGAACTTTTTCGTCTTGCAGAACTTAAACCCAATCCACATGGAGCAACAGCTCCCCATATCCCCCTTCCTCTAACCCCTGGCGACCACCATTCTATCTTCATTTGAATGAGTTTGATTACTTTAGATACCTCACGTAAGTGGAATCATACAGTGTTTGTCTTTTGGTGACTGACATATTTGACTTAGCAAAATGTCCTTAAGGTTCATCCATGTTGTAGTATATGGCAGAGTTTCCTTCCTTTTTAAGGCTGAATAATTCTCCATTGTATGGATATACTACATTTTTTTAATCCAATTCATCCTTTGATGGACATTTGGGTTGCTTCCATCTTTTGGCTTTTGTGAATAAATGCTACCATGAACGTGGGTGTGCAAAATGTCTTCAATCCTGCTTCCAGTTCTTTTGGGTAAATACCCAGAAATGGAATTGCTGGATCATGTGATAATTCTATTTTTAATTTTTTGAGAAAGCTCCATACTCTTTTTCCATAGGGTTACGCCATTTTACCTTCCCACTAACAGTGCAAAGAGTTCCAATTTCTCCACATCTTCATCAACACTTGCTATTTTCTGGGTTTTGTGTCTGTGTGTGTGTGATACCTCATTGCATTTCTCTTAATGATTAGTGATGTAGAACATGTTTTCACGTGCTTCTTGGCCATGTGTAGATCTTCTTTGGAGCAATGTCTATTCAAGTCTTTTTCACATTTTAAAATCAAGGTTTTTGTTGCTGTCGTTTTTAAGTTATTGGAGTTCTTTGTATATTGTGGATATTAATTTCATATCATATATATAGTTTACAAATATTTTCTCCTATTTTGTAAGTTGCCTTTTCATTCTGTTGATTGTTTCCTTTGATGCACAGAAGTTTTAAAGTTTGGTGTAGTCCCATTTGTCTATTTTTGCTTTTATTGCCTGTGCATTTGGTGTCGTACCCATGAAATCGTTTCCAGATTTATTGTTAGGAAGCTATTCCTCTATGTTTGCTTTTACAGTTTTACAGATTTATGTCTTATGCGTAGACCTCTCATCCATTTTGAGTTAATTTTTATATATGGTATAAAGTAAAGATCCAACTTCATTCTTTGACATGTGGATACCCACTTTCCCCAGCACCATTTGTTGAAATCTGTCCTTTTCTCACTGTGTGGTTTTGGCAACCTTATCCAATGTCATTTAACCATATGCATGAGGATTCCTGTCTAGCCTCTCTATTCTGTTCCGTTGGTCTGTATGTCTGTCTTACACAGTACCACACTGTTTTGATTACTATAGCTTTGTAATGTGGTTTGAAATCCAGAAATGTGAGGCCTACAACTTTTTTCTTCTTTTTCAAGTTTTATTTGGGGTCCCTTGAGATTCCATGTGAATTTTAAGGTATTGTTTTCCATTTCAGCAAAAATGTCTTTGGGATTTTCATAGGAATTGCATCGAATCCCTAGATTGCTTTGGGTTGTGTGGACATTTTAACAATATGAAGTGTTCCAATCCATGAATATGTGATAGCTTTCCATTTATCTATGTCTTCTTTAATTTCTTTTAGCAATGTTTTCCAGTTTTCAGTGTACAAGTCTTTTTCTATCTTGGTTAAGTTTATTCCTAAGTATTTTGGGTTTTTTCGAATATTATTGTAAATGGGATTGTTTTCTTAATTTCCTTTTTTGGATTGTTTATTGTTAGTGTATAGAAATACAACTGATTTGGGGTTTTCTTTTTTTTTTGTATCCTGCGACTTTACTGAATCAGTTTTTTAGTTCCGATAGGTTTTTTTGTGGAAACTTTAGTTTTCTATGTATAATATCATGTCATCTGTAAACAGAGATACTCTTACTTCTTCCTTTGCAAGTTGGATGCCTTTTTTTTTCCTGATCAATTTCTCTGGCTAGGACTTCCAGTACTATGTTGAATAGAAATGATGACAGTGGGCATCCTTCCCTTTTTCCCGATCTTAGAGGAAAAGCTTTCAGTTTTTACCCATTGAGTATAATGTTAGTTGTGGGCTTTTCATATATAGCCTTAATTATGTTGAGGTGATTTCATTCTATTCCTAGTTTCTTGAGTATTTTTAATCATGAAAGGGTGTTGAATTTTGTAAAATGCTTTTTCTGCAACAATTGAGATGATCCTGTGGTTTTTGTCCCTCTGTCTGTTAATGGGGTGTATTAAGTTGATTGTTTTTTGTGTGTTGAACCATCCTTGCACTCCAGGAATAAATCTCACTTGGTCGTGGTGCAATGCTTTTAATGTACTGTTGTATTCAGTTTGCTAGTATTTTGTTGAAGATTTTTTAATCAATATTAAATAGGGATATTTGTTTGTAGGTTTTTTTTCTTGTAGTATCTTTATCTGGCTTTGGTATCAGGGTAATGCTGACCTCATAAACTGAGTTTGGAAGTGTTCATTCTTCAATTTTTTGGAACAGTTTTAAGGACTATTGGTGTTTTCTTCTTTAGACGTTGGTAGAATTCTCTAGAGAAGCCCTCTGGTCCTGGGCTTTTCTTTGTTGGGAGGTTTTTGATTACTGATTCAAACTTCTTATCGATTATAGGTATGTTCAGATTTTTTATTTCTTCATGATTCAGTCTGGTTAAGTTCTATATTTCTAGTAATTTATTCATCTCTTTTAGATTATCCAGCTTGTTAGTGAGTCATTGTTCATAGTAGTCTCTTATAATCCTTTTTATTTCTGTGGCATCAATTGTAATATCTCCCTTTCATTTTTTTCTTTTATTTATGTGGGTCTTTTCTCTTTTTTTCTTAGTCTAGCTAAGGATTTGTCAATCTTGTTGATTTTTCAAAAAATCAACTCTACATTTTGTTAATTTTTTCTATTGCTTTTCTATTCTCTATTTCACCTTTTTCTGCTCTAATCTGTATTATTTCCTTCTTTCTGCTAACTTTGGATTTAGTTTGTGCTTCTTTTCTAGTTCCTTAATGTGGAAATTTAGGTTGTTGATTTGATATCTTTCTTCTCTTTTAATGAGTTTGCTGCCATAAAATTCCCTCTTATTGCTGCTTTCACTATAGCCCGTAAGTTTTGGTATGCTGTTTTCTTATTTTTGTTTGTCTCAAATAGTGTAATTTCTTTTTTGACCCATTGGTTTTTTTTAAGGGTGTATTGTTTAATTTGTACATTTTTGTGAATTTTCAAGTTTTACTTTTGCTATTGTTTTCTATTTTCATCCCATTGCTGTCAGAAAAAATACTTGGTATGATTTCAATCTTCTTAAATTTGCTAAAACTTGTTTTGTGGCCTAACATGTGGTCTATCCTCGAGAATTTTCCATGTACACTTGAGAAGAATGTATTTTCTGTTATTATTGGGTGGAATGTTCTGTATATGCCTATTAGGTCTATTGGTCTATAGTGGTGTTCAGGGCCTCTGTTTCCTTATTGATTTTCTGTCTGGTTTTTCTATCCATTATTAAAAGTGGGCTATTGAAATCTACTGTCATTGTGTTGCTGTCTTTTTCTCCCTACAATTCTGTCAGTGCTTGCCTCATATGTTTGGGAGCTCTGATGTTAGGTGCATATAAATTTAAATTTGTTATATCTTTCTGGTGAATTTACCCTTTTATCAGTACAAAATGTCCTCCTTTATTCCTTGTGACAGTTTTTGACTTAAAATCTATTTTGTCTGTTATAATTATGGTCACCCTGCTCTGTTTACTATTTACATAGCATGGACTTTCCATCCTTTTGCTTTCAGCGTGTGTGTGTTCGTAGATTTAAAGTGAGTCTCTTGTAGACCACAAATAGATGGATCTTGTGGGGTTTTTTTAATCCATTCAATCACTCTGTGTCTTTTAATTGGGCAGTTAAATCTATTTATATTGAAAGTAATTACTTCTAAGGAAAGACTTACTATTGCCATTTGTTAATGGTTTTCCTTATGTCTTGTAGCTATGTTGTCCCTCTTTTCCTCTCTTGCTATCTTTCTTTGTGTTTCATTGATTTTTTTGTAGTTACATGCTTTGATTCCTTTCCCATTTCTTTTTATGTATTTTCTATAGTATTTTGTGGTTACTATGGAGATCATATAAAACATCTTGAAGTTATAACAGTCTATTTTAAACTGATAACATGTTAAATTAAATCACATACTCTACTCACTTACATCTTCACCCGCCCAAGTATATGTTATTGATGTCACAAATTATATCTTTTTATATTGTATATCTGTTAATATAACTATAGATTTATGGTTATTTTAATGCTTTTGTCATTTACATGCTATGCCAGAATTAAAAGTGTTTTATGTGCCAACATTACAATACTTGAGGATTCTGTATTTCTCTACATATTTACCTTTACCAGAGAACTTTATGTTCTTGTATGTTTTTGTGTTACTGCCTAATGTCTTTTCACTTCAACGTGAAGAACTCCCTTTAGCATTTCCTGTAGGGTGGTTTTTGTGGCAGTGAACCTCCTCACCTTTTATTTATCAGGGAAAGTCTTAATTTCACCTTCATTTTTGAAGGACAGTTTTTCCAGATATAGTATTCCTATTTGGCAGTTTTCTTCTTTCATCACTTTGAATATATCATCCCACTCTCTTCTGTGTGTGAAATTTCTGCTGAGAAATCTACTAATAATCTTACGGGCGCTCCCATGTATGTGATGAGTCACTTTTGTCTTGCTTCTTCCAAGATCCTTTCTTTGGGACTTTTGGCCATTTTATTATACCGTGTCTCAGCATGGTCATTTTTGAATTTATCCTCATTGGAGTTCTTTTTATTTCTTGAGCTTGTATATTCATTTCCTTTCTCAGTTTGGGGAAGTTTTGGCCATTATTTTTTCAAGTAGACTCCGTCCCTTTCTCTCTCTACTCTCCTTTTGTAACTCCCATAATGCATATATTGGTTTATTTGATGACGTCCTCTGAATTCCTAAGGCTCATTTCACTTTTCTTCATTCTTTTTTCTTTTATTCCTCTGACTCATAATTTCAAATGACCTGTTTTCAAGTTCAATGATTCTTTCTTCCACTTGATCAAATCTGTTGTTGAATCCATGTTGTAACATGTATCAGAACTTCATTTTTTATGGCTAAATAGTATGCCATTGTATGTATAGACCACATTTTGTTGATTCATTCATTTGTTGATGTATATTTGTGTTATTTCCATATTTTGTCTATTATAAATTATGCTACTGTGAACACTGGTGTACAAGTATCTATCTGAGTCCTTCCTTCAATTCTTTTTGGTATAATCTTGAAGTAGAGGAATTGCTGGGTCATATAGTAATTCTATGTTTAGCTTTTTTTTAAATTTGTGCTGTAATGCACATAAAATTTACCATCTTAACCTTTTAAAATGTACAGTTCACTAGCATTAGATACATTCACTTGTTATGCTCCCATCACTACCATCCATCCACAGAATTCTTCATCTTGCAAAACTGAAACTTGAAACTTTGCACCCTTTAACAACTCCCTATTCTGCCCTCCTTCCTAGTCCCTGGAAAGCACCGTTCGACTTTCTGTTTCTATGAATTTAACTTCTCTCATTACCTCACATAAGTGAAATCATATAGTATTTGTCCTCTTATGACTTGCTTATTTCACTGAGCATAATGTTTTTTGAGGTTCATTCACATTGTAGCATGTTTCAATATTTTATTCCTTTTTAGGATTGAATAATATTCCATTGTATGTGTTTATCCATTCCTCCTCCAGTGGATACTTGGGCTGTTTCCACCTTTTGACTATTGCAAATAATGCTGCTGTGAACATAGGTGTGCAATATGTGTTTAGCTTTTTGAGGAATTGCCCAACTATTTTCACAGCAGCTGCACCATTTTACATTCCCACCAGAAATGCACAAGGATTTCAATTTCTCCACATCCTCACCAACATCTACTATTTTTCTTTTTTTTTTTTTTTATAATAACCGTCTTAACAGGTGTGGAGTGGTATCTCATTATGGTTTAGATTTGCATTTCCCTAATGACTAGTGATGTTCCCTAATGACTAATGAACATCTCTTCATGTGCTTATTGTCTATTTGTATATCTTCTTTGGAGAAATATTTGTTCAAGTGGATTGCCCATTTTTAAATTGAGTTGTTTTGTCTTTTGTTGTTGAATTTTAGGAGTTCTTTCTTAATATTAATCCCTTAACAGATACATGATTTGAAAATATTTTCTGCCATTCTGTGGACTGTCTTTTTACTCTCTTGATAGTGTCCTTTGGTGCACAAAATTTTTTAATTTGGATGAAGTCCAATTTGTCTATTTTTTCTTTTGTTGCCTACTTTGTGTATCTTGAAGTTGTTTTCTTGGTTTTTAGTTACATACAAATTATAGCTTCTTAAGGGACTACTTGTATTATTATTCCATAAGGTGCCCGTCTATTTGTATTATACATTGCAGATTTTCAATTCTGGAAATTCTCTCTGCCATTCCATCCCATCTTTTCTTTTGAAACTTCTACAAGATGTGTTTTGGAACTTCTTGTCTCTTCTGTATATCTCTTTATTACTCTTTCATAAGAAAATATTATTTATCTCTGCACTGCATTGTGGGAATTCCTCAGTACCATCTTCCATTTTACTAATTTACACTGTCACCATCACTGGCATTGACTTTATTTTGCATTTCTAAATTTTTGACCCTATTTCAAAATCACCTTTTTCATTTCATATCTTGCTCTGTGTGTCATTATTTTTCTTTATTTCTATAGATGTAATTATTTTTATGTACTTTTAAAACTCACTGGTTTTAAAACTTTTTGTCAAATGTTTCTGATTTTGTCAAAGCATTCTTTTTTTTTTGAAGATTTTATTTTTTCCTTTTTCTCCCCAAAGCCCCCCAGTACATAGTTGTATATTCTTCCTTGTGGGTCCTTCTAGTTGTGGTATGTGGGACGCTGCCTCAGCATGGTTTGATGAGCAGTGCCATGTCCGCACCCAGGATTCAAACTGACGAAACACTGGGCCGCCTGCAGTGGAGGGCGCAAACTTAACCATTCGACCACGGGGCCAGCCCCTCTGATTTTGTCAAAACATTCTGATTAGTGATTTTGTTGACTGTCTTTAGTTATTTCATATGTTTTGGAATTTAGTTTTCAGGCTCATTTTGATTAGAAAGCTCACTTTCTATCTCTCTCCCATTCTCTCTCTCTCATTTTCTCAGTCTCAGGTTTGAGGTTGCCTCTAGTAGAACCATACAGCCTCTCAATCTAGAACCAGGTCTTATGTAATATAGTGATAAGTTCATGCTCAAGTTCTTCTGAGATGTACACATAATGCAGATCAAGATCTGAACCAGCAGGCAGTTGTTTTCCATTCTTGTTTATGAGACTGTTTCTATGTCCTCCCGTTTCTTTATGCTCATAGCTTCCTAAAAACTATAGCCACTTGCTGTTTTGGTCAACCACAATTTGTTGGTTTTTTCCCCCTTAGTGCCCTTTTATGACCAGGGCAGCTCCACCCCAATCCCTGGCATTGAGCTGTGAGTATGGCTCTCTGATCTCTTGTCTTGGATGAATCTCTTTCTGACATCTTTACCTCATGTAACTGAAACTCTCAGGCTCTGCTTCCACACTTAGAGCTCAAAAGACTTGTGGTTTCAGCCCTGCTGACCATCGCATTTTCTTTCAGTTTCTCGTTCAGAGAGATGTTTATCTTGTTTTCAATCTCAGTTGTCTTTTTATATTTTATCTTCCCTGGCCTTTGATCAATAAAATTCCCATATTTTCCCTTTGTTAATTTGGAAGCTATAGATTGTCTTTCTATTCTTTTAGTGGCTATCATTAAGTTTTTTAAAATGTAGAGAAATATAACATTCTAACAGTGGAGTTTATGACAACATATTCATTTTGTTTAAAGAACAAAAAATTATGAAATGTCCACCTTTTTGCTAACACCAAGGCCAAGAAAGAAAATATCACTGTGCCGCAGAATCCATTTATGGGGCTCTCTTACGTTACTCTCCTTCCCTCCTTACTAGTGGTAATCAGTGTACAACAATTTATACTAATCCTCTATTTCCTTACCTTTACTGGATTTTTCTTCCTATCTATGTTTGTATCCTTCAACTAAACTTTGTTTTATCTGTTTTTGAATGTAATGTAAATGAACTGCTTTTTTTCCTATGATTTAGTTCTTTTACTCAATATGATGTTTAAGATCCATTCTTATGTATCAATAAGAATCAATTTTCAATGGTGTGTAGCATTCCATTATGCAATTATACTACAACTTATTTATCTATCCTACTGTTCTTGGACGTTTAGGGTTTGCTATTATGAACATGGCTGCAATAGAGAGATTTATGCACTTGTCTCCTAGCACACATATGCAGGAATTCCTGTAAGGTGTATAATGCTGGATTATAGGGCACTATTTCCGACAATGCCAAATGATTTCCAAAGTGGTTGTTGCAATAGACACCCTCACCAGTTGCGGACAAGGATTCAAGTTGCTTCACATTCTAACATAGATTTGATATTGGACAACTGTAAAATTTTTGCCAATCTGATGGATGAGAAATAGTATCACATCGTGGTTTTAATTTGCATTTCATTAATAACTAATAAACACCAGTATTACTTCCTCTTTTGTGAATTTCTGTTTATTTTTCTTGACTGTTTTCCCTTAGTCAAATTTTTCTATGCAATAGTTTGTTGTTGCTTGCTTTTAGGAGTTGTCTATATGTTGCACATTAATCATTTGTTGGTCACTTGTTTTACACATTTCTTTTGTCATTTGTTCTCTTTGTGGTGGCTAATTTTTTCACTGTTACTCATTTTAATGTGGTAAATCCTCTATGATTTACACTTTTGTTTCCTGTTTAGGAAAATCCCGACTTTGTTTTATTGTAAGTTTCCTCTATTTTTTTCTTCATGAACAACTTGATTCTTGTCCCTTCACACTTACATATAAATTCTAGATTCAGCTTGTCAAATTTTATTTAAAAATCTGAGTTTTGTGTAGAATTATAATGAATCTATAGATAACTTAGGGGAGAGTAAAACTGTTATGATATTTAACTGCCCATTCCATGAACGTGGTATTAGCCTTACTGTTTTTGTTTTCTTTAATTTTTATTAAATTATTTATTATTGCCTTATTTTTCCAAAACTGTGCCAGGTTTAATTTATTATCTAGCCTTAACTTAAATTGGCTGGATTTTTTTTCTACTTTTTAAACAATGATAACCAGTTTCCACATTTGTAGAAAGAAAATTAGTGATATTTTCAGGAGTTATGGGGGAGTTTGGAAGCATGTACTGTCAGAAAGAAATAGATTTTCTATTCTGTGCTCTCAAAGAAAGAACATATATCAAGGTAGTGAATTTCAATAAAAACTATTTTTCCTTTCAGCATTCCAGTTGAAAAACTTATTTGTGTATCTTTTTATTTGAACCATTTTCCCCTATTTTTTATTTGGAAAAATTCAAACTTATAGAAAAGTTAAAAGAAAGGTAAAATAGTGAACACTTATATTTACCCTTCATCTGGCATTTGATTAACATTTTGGCACACTTTCTTTCCCACACTCTTGCTCTCTTTGTGTATATGTATTTTCCCCATGAATTATTTCAAGGTAAATTACAGACAGCATAACATTCACCCCTAAATATTTCAACATGTAGCTACTAAGAATAAGGGAATTTGCTACATGGCCACAATACATTTGTATACCTAAAAGAATTATAAATAATTCCATAACATCATCTAACACACAGTTTATATTAAATTACCGCCAATTGTCCAAGAATAACTTTTATTTGTTATTTTCTCATGGTGACAATTAACTTGATAATTCATCTATTGTATTTTCCATAAATTGATGATTAGGTCTAGAGGCTTGATAAGCTTTGGAATAAACATTTTTAGCAAGAACAGTTAATAGGTGATGTTGTTTTCATCACATTGCAGTCAAATCTGAGGGCCACTTATGTCAAGGTGTTCCACTATAAGTGATGCTAAGTTGGACCATCTTGTTAAGGTAATGACTTGCAGATCTTCAATGTTTTATTTATTTATTTTGGTGAGGAAGATTGGCCCTGAGCTAATGTCTGTGCCAATCTTCCTCTATTTTTGTATGTGGGATGCTGCCACAGCATAGCTTGATGAGTAGTGTGTGGGCCCATGCCCAGGATCCAAACCCGTGAATCCCAGGCTGCTGAAGCAGAGCTCGCAAACTTAACCTCTATACCACCAGGCTAGCCCCTGATCTTTCAATTTTAAGATACATTTTTCTTGTTTTAATTAGCACCCTAGGAGATAATATTTGGCATATCTGATGCCTAATAACTTGCCTCCTGATGGCTTTTGAACTTGTCAGTGGAACTTGTATGAACCATTGATCACACTCAGGGTTGCAAAATGGCTAGCTTTCAAATTTTACCATTTCTTTTGCATTTGTTCTGTGATATTTTTTGTAAAGAAGAGATTTCCCCCTCTCTTTTTCTCTTTTCTGTTTTTTATTCGTTCAGAGTCTTGCTGTGGACTCGGGGATTTTTTTTTAAGTTTATTTAATATGTTATGATCACTTAAAGTCATTATTCTTTTTGGTGTTTAAATTGTCCCAAATGTGACCAGAGGGAGCCACATCAATTAGATCACTGTCTTTTTTGACATGACCCCACTAACTGTTGAGCCCTTTCTTGGTTTTTATCACAACAAGTTGTCCCAGGCTCACTTTGTTCTTTCCCATCCACAGCTCTAGAAGCAGCCATTTCTTCAAGTGCTGGTTCCTTATAAGTGGTGAATTGTATTTAGAAATGGAAATTTGAACATTAGCTGTGCTAATTGCTATTGGAGTATTATTCTTTTTAGACCCTTTTGTAGGTTAAAGCTAGTAACTATATATTTTTTTTTAAGTGTGGACCTCATATTGATATTTCCATTGCAGGATTGTTTTGTCAATTTCTTCATTTTATATTTTCCTGTATTTTCTGTGACACTAGAAATGTTGTTTACTAATAATATTTAAATATTTACTTATTTGCTTTATTACATAAGTCACTTAAAATACTTTGAAAACTGTGGGGCCAGCCCAGTGGCATAGTGGTTAAGTTCACACACTCCACCTCAGCAACCTAGGGTGCACGGGTTCAGATCCCGGGCGTGGACAGACATACTGCTCATCAAGCCATGTTGTGGCAGCATCCCACATACAAAATAGAGGAAGATTGGCATAAATGTTAGCTCAGGGACAGTCTTCCTCAAGCAAAAAAAAAAAAGAGAGAGAGGAAGATTGGCAATGGATGTTAGCTCAGGGCCAAAAAACAAAGCAAACAAACAAAAAAAATACTTTCAAAATTATCATACCAATAGTACTGCTAACAAAAAGCACGCTGACTAAAGTTTAAGATTTCTTTAAACAGTTTTCAGTCCTTAGAATAAACTTCACTAAGAATGTATGGTCAGAGTAATATATTACAAAATTACTTGAAATAATTATACTTTTCCTGTGTGATTGTGTTTTTAAATTGATGAACAGTTTGGTTCATTTGTTTTTTGTTGGGGAAAGTTAACTTTATTGAGCTATAATATATGTAAAATAAAATTCACAACTTTTCAGTGCAAATTTGACGACTTTGACGAATATATTCATCATCATAATATAGAACATATCTATTGCTCCAAAACCATTTATGCCCTTTATAATCAATTTTTCTCTCCAATTCCTAGCCCCTGGCAACCAGTGATTTGCTCTCTATTACTATGATTTTGTCTTTTCTAGAATTTCATATAAATGGAATGATACTATATTTAGTGCTTTTTGTTTGGTTTCTTCCACTTAGCATAATGCTTTTAACATGCATCCATGCTGTTTCATGTATCTTAATACATTCCTTTTTATTGCGAAGTGGTATTTCATTGTATGGGTATACAAACGTTTGTAAGCCAGTTTCTCTGCATCCTCACCTACATTTGGTGTTGTCACTATTTTTTCTTTTACTCTGACAGGTGTTTAATGATATTTCATTGTGGGTTTCACTTGCATTTTCCTGATGGCTAATGATGTTAAACATCTTTTCATGTGCTTATTTGTCATTTGTCATTCCCCTTCAGTGAAATTTCTCTTCATGTCTTTTATCTATTTTTTTCTAATTGGCTTGTTTAATTTTCCTACTGTTGAGTTGTGGGAATTTTTTATGTATTCTAAATACTAGTCATTTGTCATATATGTGGTTTAAAATAGTTTCTCCTAGTCTATACCTTGTTTTTCCATCTTCTTAACAGAGTTTTTCTGACCAAAAGATTTTAATCTTGATGAGGTCCAATTTATCAATGTTTCCTTTTATGGAACATGCTTGTGTCATGCCTAAGAATTCTGTGCCAGCCCTAGATCCTGAGATTTTCTCTATGATTTTCTAGTTTTCTATTTTACATTTAAGTATATGATCCAATTTGAGTTAATTTTTGTATAAGATGTGAAATCTTAGTTTATTTTTTTTTAATCTGTGGATGTCCAATTGCACCAGCACCATTTCTGAAAAGACTGTCTTTCCTCCACTGAGTTGCTTTTTCACCATTGTCAAAACCAGTTAAGCACATTTGTCTGAGTCTATGTCTGTGTTTTCTATTCTGTTTCATTATCTGCCTGTCTATTCCTACACCAATACCACACAACCTTGATTACTGTAGCTGTCTAGTCAGTCTTAAAATTTGATAAACTGATTCTTCTCACTTTATTCATGTTTTTGAAAGGTGTTTTAGCTATTCTAGTTCCTTTGTCTTTCCATATAAATTTTAGATTAATCTTGTCTATATTTACAAAAATCTTGCCAGATTTTAATTGGAATTGTATTAAACGTGTTGTCAATCTGGAGAGAATTCACATCTTTACTATGCTGAATCTTCCGTGTATGAACCTCGTATGTCTCTCCATTTCATTAGATCTTCTTTGACTTCTTTTATTATCATCTTGGAGTTTTCAGATACGTGTCCTATACATGTTTTGTTAGATTAACGCCTAAAACGTTCTCTTTTTGACTGATTGTGTTGTTGTATTTTTAACTTTGTTATTTATTTAAATAGTACATGTTTGGTTCTAATATACAGAGATACAATTGATTTTTATGTATTTATCTTGTATCCCATGACTTTGCCAAACTCATCTATTAGTTCTGGGGGTTTGCTTATAGATTCCTTGGGATTTTCAACATAGACAATCGTGTCACCTGCAAATAGGAACGGTTTTATTTCATTCTTCTGATCTGTTTGCCTTCTATTCCATTTTCTTGCCTTTTATTGCACTAGCTAGGCCTTCCAGCAGTATGATGAATATGAGTGCAGGCGCGGACATCCTTAACCTATTCCCGATCTGAAGGGAAAGCATTAAGACTTTCAACATTAAGTCTAATGTTAGCTGTAGGTTTTTGGTATGTGCTCTTTCTCCAATTGAGGAAATGCCTCTCTATTTCTATTTTTCTGAGATTTTTTTAATCATGAATGTGTATCGAATTTTGTCAAATGTTTTTGTATAGTAATTGCTTTGATCATTTGATTTTTTTTAGCCTGTATATGATGGTTTTTGAATATTGAGCCCCAGATTGATTTTTGAATATTGACCATCTTTACCATGTTGTATCCTCATATTGAACCCTACTTGGTCATGATATATATAATTCTTTTTATATATTGCTGAGCTCTGTGTGCTAATATTTGAAGGACTTTTACATCTATAACCATGAGGGATATTGGTCTGTAGTTTTCTTTTTTGTATTGTCGTTGTCTGGTTTTGATATCAGGGCGATGCTAATTTCATGAAATGAACTAGGACGTGCTTCCCCTTCTTTGATTTTCTAGAAGACATTTGTAAAATTGGTGGTAATTCTTCTTTAAACATTTGGTAGACTTCTCTAGTGAAGCCATCTGGGCCTGGATATTTTTTCCTGGAGTTTTTAAGTTACACACTCAATTTCCTTAATAGTTATAAGGCTATTCAAACTATTTCATATTGGGTGGCCAAGGTAGTTGGTCTGAGAAAGATCTGTCAGTCTTTCGAACCCTTCCTCCAACCTTTGCACTTTCTAACTACGGTACATTTTTCGAATCCAAGAGCATTTCTGTTCATTTATTCAAGTTCCAATCTGGTCTGATTGGCACTATATGTGATAAATATTCTTGAAGTTTCTAGATCTAGGACAGTTGTTAGTGAATTGCTGTTCCTTGGGGCTGGCATCTCATCTCAACTTCTTGTGCTAATAGTGTAGGCTATTTCTCTCTCTCTCCTTTCTCAACACTCATGCGCATTTCTTAGTTACTTTTAAAAGAACGCCCTTGGAGAGAAGGAGAGATGTCATATGCTCTGAGTGACCATCTTTTCCACTAAATCTTGATCATTCTATGCTGAGTTCTTTCTAGTTCTCTATTCCGTTTCACTTTAACCTCCAAGTTTTGGACACTGCTCAGGCTCTCAAATACCCATCTATCACAATATCACCATCCTCCCTTTCTCAATTACCTCTCCCTACCCCTGTATCCTTTCTCAAACAAGATTAGTAATACATCCACGTTTCATCTATATTTCAGTTTTTAAAGCCTTACCCAAGAAGATTTGTTGGTGAAGGATGATATTCTACTAGTCTCCCTGCCTGAAGTTTAGCATACATTCTTCTGTGTTTCCTGAGCTTCCACTTTGCAGGAGTTTCCTAGCTAGGATGTACAGAGCAGAATGTGGTCACTTATTACAGTGAGAATGGTATCTTTCAGTGAATTTTCAGATAAGGAACTTCTGGGGTTTTTTTTTATTCCTATATAAGGACATATAAATAAATATTTGGTAGTCTTTGCTTTATCCTCTCTGAATCATATTAAAATTCCTCATCAGGATAAAATATTTGCAGTGCCCATCTCTACTTAGCATGTGTATTTCAAAACTGTGAGGAAGTTCTCACAGGGGGAAGAAATGGGTTCTGCGGGAATTGCTTTGTTTTCTTTATTACCACACGGTCTACCTCACATAAAAAGGAAATCTACTATAATATTTAAATTAATTCAAATGACCCGTTTACTCTTGCCAAATGTAGCAAAATATATGTGTGGGTGGGTGCATGTAGTAGTGTATGTGTGTGTGTTTATGGTATATTTGAACACTTTTTAAAAAAAGATTTAGCCCACCACCACAATATACATATACAAATGTGCACCCATGTATGTATACACACACACACACACACACACACACACGCAAATGATTGAGTGTGTTCACATTAGCCTGTTACTAAGGATTGTATAGTTGTATATAAGAATGAGAGGATTTCTCTGACTCAGGAGTTACAAAATCTCTTTTATGTTCTTATATCCTGCAAACCATGAGAGAGCAAAATTCAGGCTTTGTGCAAAGGGCAGCTGCAGACTGGAGTGAACAAATCCCCAGATGTGCTGAGCCATCAGTTTATCAACATCACTAGGAACATTCAATTTACTATAAAAAAAGATGCATTGTGATTTTTCACGTCTATGCAACAATTATTTCTCCTTTTCCATGCACATTCGATACGGTAATTTCCTTTCACAGAAAGTGATGCATTGTTTCTTTTTTTGAAATCACATTTATTCATGAAAATATTGCATGTCTTTTTCCTGACAGGCAGAGCTATTAATTGAATTACAAGTAAATCCATCTCTGGCTAACTAGACTTCCTTTCATGGAGGTGGTCCTCTGTGTTTGCTGCTTTCTTCTTAGGTATTTCTTCCTGCTCCTCTAGCTTTAAGGCTTTTAATAAAGATCAGCAAGGTAAAAGAAAAATATGTTGAAATATGGCTAGACAGTATTTTAATATTTTGTAGGACTTAGAATTTGGCCTCTCCCCCCATGGAGTTTGTCAGATTCTTGGAGGACAGAATCATTGTGGAAGTTGAAGTAAAGATATGTTGACCAGCAGATATCTGAGGAGTATACCTACACATAGGAGCTTCTCACCCAGATTTCCACCAGTTATGGGTGTTCTGCTGTGTGTATGTCGGATAGGCATAGTGATTGCTGATACTCCGAAATTGTCTATACTATCTGGAAAGCAACTGGCAACAAGACTTCATTAATTTCTTAGGGTTTCCCTAACCAAGTACCACAAATTGAGTGGCTTAAAACAACAGAAATATATTGTCTCACAGTTCTGGATGTTAGGAGTCTGAACTCAAAGCGCCAGCAGGACCATGCTCCCTCTGAAGGCTTTAGGGAATACCCGTCTCTGCCTTTTCATAGCTTCTGGTGGTGGCCACAATCCTTGGCACTCCTTGGCTTGCAGGTGCATCACTCCAGTCTCTGTCTGCCTCTGCCATCACATGGTGCTCTCCTTTTGTGTCTGTGTTAGTCATCTTCCTTTCCTTATAAGGGGACTAGTCATATTGGATTAAGGGCCCATCCTACTCCACTATGACCTCATCTTAACTAATTATAGCTGTAACAACGCTTTTCCCAAATAAGGTCACATTTGGAGATGGCACATTTGAGATATGGGGGGTTATGACTTCAACATGTCTTTATAGAGGACATAGTTCAACCCATAACAAAGACTAAACCCAGTTTTAGAGGTACTGGAATAGCATGGCCAGTTTACATAGAAGTGTTTTAGAGAACAAAGAATAACACAGAAGTCCAGTTATAAGAATTAGAACAAAAGGTCAGAACCAAAGTCAAATCAAGAATAACTTATTGCCAAAGCAGACCATTAGCAAAAGGTATAAGGAAATGTGGCCAAGGTTAGGATTTCTTCTAGAGCTATAATATTGAATTCAGGCAGAGAGAGAGGATTGTGGAAATTGGAAGCCAGATAGGCAGAGATAATCATTAGCATCTTTATCTCTTTAAAGTTTGCAAGAACATGAGACCATCTTTTATATGCCAGGTCCTCTGCTAAGTAACTAGGCAGGCACAGTAATGGTAGATTCAGTGTCCTTTAGGGCTTTCTAGCCTTTTGGCAAGACACACATGGCATTTGTAATAAATGTTACTGATTAGAGCAATCAGGCTGATAACTTATACATAAAATGTGTTATTGAATGGAGAGGAGGGATAAATTGATTTTGACGGGAAGGATGTATATTCTGTGTCCCTTAGTCCGCCACTCCTTCCCCCATCCCCTTTTGGTATCTGACTTCCTCTCTCTTCCTTCTGTGTCAGTCTGATCCTGGCGAGCGTGTCTTCCAACCTTGCTGTCTGACACTGAAGCCAAAGGCTTCTGCCGTAGACTGAATATTTGTGTCCCCCTCAAAATTCACGTCGAAACCTAACACGCAATGTGATGGTATTAGGAGGTGGAGCCTTTGGGAGGTGCTTATATCATGCGGATGGAGCCCTCATGAATGGGATTAGTGTCCTTCCTTTATAAAAGAGACCCCACAGACCTCCCTAGCTCCTTCTGCTATGTGAGGTTACGGTAAGAAGAGGGCTGTCTCTGAGGAAACAGGCTCTCACCTGACCTCGAATCTGCTGGTGCTTTGATCTTGGGCTTTCCAGCCTCCAGAACTGTAAGAAATAAATTGCTGTTGTTTATAAGCCACTCAGTGTATGGTATTTTGTTATAGTAGCCCACACGGTCTAAGACAGCTTCTTTCAGTCTATTTCTGCTTTTGTGTTTGCTGGGTGGAAGAAAGGAGGATGAGAGGGAAGAAAAGAGGTCCTCGGTGTACCAGTGAGAAAGCGGCGAGGGAGGGAATTACTTAGAAAACACATAGATTAGCACTGAAATATAACCCTGCCACAGAAAGGCTGTGTGGCAGAATCACCTTCTCAACCTTCACTGTAATTAACTTGCCGGCCATGCGGGCTGCTAACCCACTGCTAACTCTGAGGAAACAATTATTGAATTTGAGCATGCTATGACTTAGGATAAATGTAATTTTAGTGGTTGACGTGCATGTATACACTTTCCCCCAATCAGCAAAACGGGCAGATCAGCTGATGCACTCTTTCCTGTACTCGCCTGATCGTGAGAACCACCTGGGGCGACAGTGAAATGTAGATTCTTCCCCAGCTCCAGCGGATCAGCCTGTCCAAGGAGGGGGCTCTGAACGTCTGTGTTTAACTTAGGAGAGCCTCATCATCAGGTAAGTTTGGAAACATTGAGCTAATATGAGGAAATAATTTCTGAGAAGCAAAATAATAGGACACTCAACTTACAAACATCATAACATGCATTGGAAATAACTATCTCATTGACTAAACACATTTTCTCAAGTAAAGAATGACCAGCTGATATCTTAAATCTTTTCTGAGTTTCAGGATGATGGTTTTTCAGATTCACAACCCTGAAATTTCCCCTCTGCCTCATCTTCTGTAATAATATGATCATCGTAATGAATTGTCCAATCAACATTTTTTAACTAAGTGAGAATTCTAGGTAATTTCTTGTGAAACACTATGATATTATTTGTTTAAAAAAGGAATCGGCCCCATGGCCAAGTGGTTAAGTTCCTGCACTCTGCTTTGGCAGCCCAAGGTTTCATTGGTTTGGATCCTGGGCATGGACATGACACTGCTCATCAGGTCATGTTGAGGCAGCATCCCATGTAGCACTGGAATATACAACTATGTGCTGGGAGGCTTTGGGGAGAAGAAGAAGAAGAAAAAAAAAGATTGGCAGCAGATGTTAGCTCAGGTGCCAATTTAAAAAAAAAAAAAAAGTTCTGTAGAAATAAAAGGAAAATTAACCTGCCTCTTATATGAAAGGAGGAAATGATTTCTTTTTGAGCACTTACCATGATTCTTGTGCCACCCATGCCATATAACTGTCTTCAGATCAGAGCAAGGGTTTCTGTTTTACTGATGGGGAAGCAGACTTGAAAAAGCAAGTGGCCATAGAGTATACTGTGGGCCAGGATCCGAATCTAGATAACTTATTAGGACAGCTAAATCAGAAACTAAGTGGAAATGAAAACACTGGAAATTCATGTTGTATTTTAAAACTAAATCTTCCATATCCTAGGCAAGAAAGAAAAAACTTACAAATGCTTATTTAACTCCTAGAGAATCAACACTGCTTTTGTATTGGCGGTTGTGTTGGTTTTAGCAACATCAGAAAAGTCACTGGGTTCAGAATTCCATAAGGGTGATGAGCAAGTTTAAGTGTAGCAAACAAATAATGAATCAATACAATTTCCCACAAAAACGAAGTAAATACCATTGTCTCCAGGTCTTTTGTTATGCAAAAGCAAGCCATGGGAAAATTTCCAGGAAAAATAAACTCTCAATTTTTTTATATAAGAATATAGGATAATGAGACAAATATTCTCCAGCTTCTCTCAATAGCTAGTTCACTGTTTTGAATTCTACAGATCCTCATAACAATCAACTGTCTTATTATTCTTTCAGATTTTTCTTTTTAATTATTTTGAAATTCATTGGCCTCTTGTATTGACTATAATTCTAGCCAATGTTAAATCAAACTATTTGGCTTTATGATTTTCTAATACTACCCTAAGCAAGACCTTCCCATTGAAAATAGTTATGGACTCATTTATGTTATTTACCTTTGAAAGATAAAATATAAACATGTACCAGAATCTGTGTCAGGAAGTGTTTTGTTGCAGACAATTTATCAAATATTTAAAGAGAAGATATCAAACTTGGTAGGACATCAAAGAACTTTCCAGAGTAGCATTACAATAGGAGAAAATAATGCCACGGTATATCATACAGTGCTGTAGAATGTACACTGGGCTTTCCTAGAGATTCTGACTCATATTCAGCTTCTAGGTTTCTCATGCATAAGTTATACTAGTAACTTATTCAGGTCAATTTTACACGTAAGTTCCTGGTAAACTCTCACCCTGGGGATAAAACTATCCCTGTGAGGATGAGAGTGAAATAATTCACGTTAAGCACACGGCATAATGTCTGCTTCACTGAAACTCACCAGTAAAATTTAGTCATTATTAAAGGCTGTTATTATTATAGCTGCCTCTCCAGCATGTTTCCTTCAAAATAAGCAGTCCTATTGAAAACAGGAAACGTTAAAGCTTTGTTTTGCTGGTTGCTGTAGCAAGAAATTTGAAAGCAGCATGAGATTTTATAAGGAAAAAGAATTCATTTAATACTGCAGTAGGATCCTTTGAGAGATGAAATATTTATATACGTCTGTCACACATATGGAAAATTACAAATAAATACAAAAGTAGAGAGAGTAGTGTAATGAACCCATCACCAGCTTCAACAACCATCAGCTCATGGCCAGTGTTCTTCTTCTCCCCCCACTGCACACATTATTTTAAAGCAAACTGCAGACTCAGTTCACTAAATAAAATTCTTAATCAACTTTGATCTTATGAAATCAGGTAAGAATCAACACCATTAATCCATTTATGATCTAAAGAGCAAAAACATGTGAAAAGACTCATATTGTGGACTTTAATCTTCTAAAACAAAAGAATAAAATAGCTATCTCTATTTAAAGCTCAAGATGATATCCAGTGTTTCTTATTAAGCTCTCATATATGATTGGAAAACAATAAAATTTACTGAAAAATTTTCAATATTAAAATATTTTGAATGAATATTCCTTGATGACACTATCACTTGTGCATTTAAAAAGTAACAAAATGTTCTAAAATAAATCTTTCTAATTATCACTGGATCTGTTATTTGGTAAGTGTAGGGGAGGAAGACATTTCCTCTACCTGCTCTGGGTCCTTCTGGCTGGACAACGAATTAAATTCACATGAGACACAATAACAGGAGAAAATTAAACAAAACTTTATAACATGTATACATGGGAAAGACTCAGGCAAAAGGAGCAACTCACCAAAATGGCTGAATCTCTCCCCTTAAATACCACCCTCAGCTAAAGACAAAGAAGGATGTTGGGGATGGGGGAGTTGATCATGGGAAGTCACCAAAAAAGCACAGTAAACAAGAGTAAGGTTATTATGCAGATTTAAGTCCTTGCCTTCCTCATTGATAAGAGTTTCTAGAGATAAGGTCATCCCCCCTTTTTCCTGGTACAGAGGGGGAGACACCTTTACAGATGGAGATTTCCTTTACAAATGTAAATGTCTCTTAACAAAGGGTAACTGGATCCTAATTTTCAGTTTCTTTCCTGTCTACAGTTTTTAAAAAAGTAACCAGCCCAAAATAATTCTCATGCCAAAGAGACATATCTTGGGGTGGCCAGTTCCAGTCCCCAACAGTAAGGGTTATCTGGCAAGGTAACTAATTCATATTTCTCAAAGAGACAAATGAAGCTCCACTGAAAGTAGAGATGACTTTTTTTTAATCTTAGATATTTGGATTATAGCAATAAGAAAAATGGATTAAGTCAAAGAGGAAGAAATGTCTGTGTCTATTAGTACTACATGGCATTTAACTGAACTAAAGTCTTGGCATGGGTACAGTCCCTCCTAAGTGCTGTAGAATATTCACCATCTTCAGATGCTGGCAGCAACACAAACTGGCCCTAGAACAAACAACATGCACATTTTCTTCCTATGATAATGTGTATTAGTTATCTATTGCTGTGTAACAAATCACACCAAAACTTGGAGGTTTAAAACAACATACAGTGATTATCTCACAGTTTCTGTTGATCAGGAATCTGGGCCCAGCTTACTGGGTCCTCTGTTTCAGAGTTTTTCACAAGGCTGCAGTCAAGGTGTTGGCTGCAGCCATCTCCAGGTTCATCTGGTGCAGGGTTATTTGGAGATTGCCAGTGAGATTCAATTCCTCACTGGCTGTTGTACTGAAGGCCTCAGTTACCCACTGGCTGTCAGCCAGAGGTTTCCCCCAGTTGCTTGTCATGTGGGCCTCAGACATGTTGTTAAAGCCAGCAAGAGAGTATGTTAGTAAGACAGAAGTCACAATTTTTGGAACCTAATCAAGGGGAGTATTCTACCCATTAGACTCAAGTCACTAGGCCCAGCCCCCACTGAAGGGGAGGGCATTACACAGCTGTAAATACCAGGAGGCATGATTGTTGGAGGCCATCTTGGAAGTTGATCTATAGCATAAGGTCTTTACAGCTTCAGTCCACAGGCTGCATTTCCTTTTGCTTCAGATTTCTTTGTTTTCTACCACGTCCCATGAAAACCTTTGGCCTGAAATATATTAAGCCAAGAAATTCACAAACGTGAGAAGAGAGAGGAGAGTGCCTCAATATAAGCAAAATTTTGGTTCTTAGATATCTATGAAAATGATAAAGTTACAGAAGCAGCAGAAATTTTAGAGCATAACATTCATCCATATGGTAATGATTTTAGTACAAATCATACAAATTTGTACAAACAGGACGTGCTGATTGGTCAGACACAGCACATTTTCTGTGTTTTTAATGTGAATGGCTTTAGTGCAGGATGCTCTCTTTAGTTCCTTTCTGGCCCTTTCTACTGCTCCTGGGCCACTTCGACCCTGGTTGGTTTCTCATGTTAATGTAAGTAACATGCCCGGTACCAAATCATTTGAGTGGAGGCTCCCTATAGTATAAGGTACCACTTGGCAAAAGCTATTCACATATTCCATGCATTTGAGTTGACTCCATTTCCCAGCTTCTTAATGATGGAGTCTTAGAACCTCTTTCATGCTCTAGAAGAGGATTGCATATAGAGAGAGAGCATATTGAGAGAGCATATAACTCATTGCTGTGCTTACTACAGGCGATCAGCAAACCCACATAGCAAATATTTTAGGTTTTGCAAGCCACATGTGGTTTCTGTCACGTATTCTTTACTTTGTTTTGCTTTTTGTAACTCTTTAAGAATGGAAAAACCTTTCTTACGTCCAGACAGTATGAAAGCAGACTACACGTTGGATTTGGCCTATAGGTTGTAGGCTGTCAACTCTGTTAAAGATTTGTTTTCTGTAATTTTTTGGTGTTCAAAAGCTGAAATGCCATAATCCTCAAATTTGAGACACAGACATGCTTGTTACAAAGAGTGTTTCAAATTTACCTGTTGATTGTAGTTAATATTTTTCCTTTATATCTACTAACATGTTGGTTGAATATAAAATATTAAGTAAATAATAGTCCACCTGTGATGCTCGACACTTTGTGGGCCATTTTGATTTGGGAAATTTCTCTGCCCTACCTCAGTTACCATTTCATCCCTTTCTTTTTTTCCTACTTTTTTAATGAACTTGTTATTACTAAGATGTTGGATGTCTTGAATTGATTGTTCTCTCACATTTTCCCACTCATCTTTGGGTTTTGGTCATGCTTTTGGGGAGGTTGCCTTAATTTTTATCTTTCAGCCCTTGCATTGTCCTTTAGAAAGTTCTATTTCTGAGAGCCCTTTTTTGTTCTCCAATTGTTCATTTTCCATAGCACTCTGCTCTGGTTTTATGGAATATCTTCCTAATTGTTCTGAGGATATTAATTAAAGACAATAGTTTTGAAGAAAACCTCAAACTCCAGGGGTATTTTTTCCTGACTATTTTGGTATCTTTCTTTCATATGGGAGGTTTTCTTCAAATGTCTCATAAAGTTCCGTTTCCATTAAAATTTCACAGTGATACTCTGAAAAGCAGATCGAAAACTGTGTGTGGTTTAGCTTGAGAACTACTCATCCATTGGCTGTTTTTCTTGTTTAACTGGAGGATTACTCATTCATTGGCTGTTTTTCTTGTTTAGCTTGAGGACTACTCATTCATTGGCTGTTTTTTCTTGTTTCAGCAAAATACCATTGGTGGAAGTACATCCCAAGGACCACTAAGTTCTTCAGAGAAGAAGCTGCCAATCTCTTCCCTGAGGTGAGAGATAGGAGGAGCTTAGCTATGCGTGGGGTGGGAAAGAGGGTGGAAGAGTTAACTGTATACACTTTTTGTACTAACAAAAATTCAATTTTGTTGTATGCTTCCTCATCACTTTCCTCTGCACTTTGAGTCTCCCTAGTCCTAAACCCTCCCAGTCCTGGCAAGTGAACTGTTCCTCTTCATGCACTGTCTGGCTTTGTGACCGTGGCTGCCTTAGCCTTATTAAATCCATATATGTTAATGTTCTTTAAAAATTGATTGAAATTCTTCCTCTGCTGCTGTCCTCCTTCCCGTGTTCTCTTTGTATTTGTCGGTTTAGATCTTTTTTTCTTTCATATTATTTTTAGTGGATTTTTAGGAAGGAGATTAGATGAATAGTTTACTGACTCTATATGCTTAATGCTTAATTTGGCTTCATCTTGAATTCATTAATTTTATTGGTATATGTCCTTTAGGAATTCTATTAAATGCAATTTGAAATTGGTAAATTTTATAGTTTCTAATCACTTTGTTTGCCATTACATTTGAATAATAATTTATTTAGCTGGGAAAGTCAAAAGGTATTTTTCTCAGAACTTAGAAGATACCGCTCCATTTTCTTTGTGTATCTAGTGTTACTAGTGAAATGTCTAATTTCAGTCTGACACCTGATAGTTTGGAGATAATTTTTGGTTGTTAGTTGACAGTCAACAGGATCCTGAGAAGTTTTCCCCAGTTCTATAGTAGGAAAGTTTTCAAACAAATAGGGAAGTTGGAAGAATGGTGTAGGAAATACTCAAATACCTGCCACCTAGATGAGTATGTAGCCTTATTTGCTTGATGTGACCCTCTCTATACGTGTGTACATTCTTTTGTTTAACCATTTGATAATAAGTTGCAGCCATCGAGGGATTTCACCTCGAATTATTCAGCATATTTCTCTAAAGAATAAGAACAATCTTCTATTTGCCACAATCCTCTTACCACATCTAGGGAAATTCATACTTATTATTTTATAGTAATATTTTATATTTTCTTCTCTTCTACATTTTAGAATTTGTCCTTGATGCTTTGATATTTTACTTTTATGTGTACTACAGTTGGAGCTTTCTATATGATTTTTTAAGCTACTCTGCTTAACACTTAAACAAGCTCTTTCAACCTTACACCAAGTCTTTTTCAATCCTAGGACATTTTCTTCTCTCATTTTGTTTTTATGTTACGAACCACTCCCTCTCTTTGTTCTCTGCGCCGTCTTCCTCTGGAACTGCCTCTGGAACTTCTGGATATACACGCTATGTCTCTTATCCTTTGTTCATTTTACTGTTTATACAATCTCTGCAGTATTTTTTAAGCTAATGATGAATTATTAAATTTTGTAGATCTCTTTTTGAGATTTTTATGGATACAATATCTTCCTGAAACTCTCTGGGGGGGAAGGTGTCTCCATTTTCTAAAGTTTCATTTAGTTTGCCTCCATTAGCTCTATTACTTTATAGTTTTCCCTCAAATGTATTGTGATTACTGGCTGTGTGCTCATCTTTATTTGAATTTCCCTGCTAGCCATCTGTGGACATAGTATGTTTTTACTATAATCTTCCTCTTTTGATTATGAGGAAGGGATACAATGTGGTGACAGATGGAGTGGCTGGTAGCCATTTTTCTTTATATGGGGACTTTCCCATTCTTCTTGTTTTGCCAACATGCAAATGTATGCATGCAGAATGGTCTTCTGTGTCATATGCTGCAATAATGAGAAGCCCTGGGCAGAAAGCTTGGGCACTTGAGGGGATTAGTTATGATAGCACAACATAAGACAAAGCCATCATGGAACTGTTTGCCATAGACATGGCTGAAATCAAGAGTGAGACTGAGGAGGTGTAAGGCAGGCACCATTGGCATCTGATACAGAAAATGAGATAGGAAACTTCAGGCAAAAGATGTTAGAAAGACTCCTTCCCATTATAGTCCCTATGAGACACAGGAGAAGCTTAATAAAAGCAAAGACAGGTCCTGCTTGCAGTTACCTGTCACCTGCCTTTACAAGGACAATGGCATATCCAAATGAACATCAGGTGACACCAGCTTCTCACAACATTTCAAACTTGCTTCAAAGGAATACATTTTAGACCAAGATATACAAATACCACCCAAAACCCTCTTTTCATTGCCACTTTTTGGTATTACCTCCTAATTTCAGAATCTACCCAACACTGTAATAATTCACAGCATGGCAATGAGAAAATGGGCCATCATTAGGAGATATGGAAGGAACTGGTGACACATGCTATCTTCACCTACAGCAAGGATGTTTGTCCTTTCAAATCCTCCAGTTTCTTTTAGCTCTTTACTCCTTGTGATTTTTAGCATCTTCCCACTTCTGAAGGACCTGGACTTTACCAGACATCTCAGAACAGGTTTATAACTTTTCAATCATTATTAGATCCAATGTATGCTAAAATTATGTGTACTGTATATTCACTAGGGGAAATTATTCTCTGACAAAGATGATGGGCGAACTTTCACTGAATAACTTCATTTTATAGAAAAAAAACCCAGAGAGTTGGTACGTTATTGAATCCTGGAGGACAAAAGGGGGAAAGGCTATCAGAGGAGATTTACCTCTAACTCCCACTGTTTATGGAAATATTTCACAATACAATTCTACTGGATATTTTGCTTTTAAAGCTTCCATTTAAAAAAAAAAAGGAAAAAGTTATCACATGAGTGAAAGCAACAAGGAGAGAAACAGTTTTAAGAATCTTGGAAATACGATCTGTTCCATGTTGCTGCAGCAGCATCAAGTTTGAGGCAGGGGGTTCATAGCTGAAGGGGTAGGCAAGGGTTAGATCGTGAAGAAGTATCACAGTAAGTTGTCCAGATGTTATTCTGTAGATGATCATTGAAGGATATTAAACTGGAAAATGTTGTAATCAGCCTTCATCTAAGACGAGTGATCGGAAGCTTTGTGGAGAATGAAAATGAAGAGACAAAACCAGGAGCAGAGAGATTGTTTATGCGTCTTTTGCATCTCCAAGAGGGTTGTGATGGCAGCCTGATGCCTAGCATTTATAGTGTAGATGGAGAAGTGGGCTCTAGGCACCAGAGTATTTGAGATATAGTCAATGACTAAGTTAAGGGTGTGATATAAACAGTGAGGGAGTAGGGTGCTGAAAGGTACACCGATTCAAGCTTGAGTTAAGGTGGCTGTTTGTATAGCCAGTGGATGTTGGGTATATAGAAGGGTTTAGGGAAGGGATGCAGGGTAGTGGGAGGAGATTAGTTTTAGAATATTTGATTTAGGTTCCTCTCAAAAGTTAATAATTGGGTCCAGCTAGTGAAAATATTTGTTTAAATCTCAAGAAGGAGAGGGAGTTGAGTTGAAAACATAGATTTGGAAGTCAAAAACATACTGATGATAGTTAAAAATGACATAAGATGAGTTAATTTTACACAATTTTTGTCTATGCTTAAGGCAAGAAACTGAGGAAAAAATCTAAAATTAAAGAACATGTGAAAGAAAGAGACTCCACTTATAGAAGTAGGAATAAAAGTAAGAAAATCATGTTTTGGAGAACAAGGACATAAATTCTAAAAAGAATGAGCTGCACAGAGTCAAGGGCTAGGTGGTTGGCTGTCACTTGAGTAGGGACAACTTAGACCAGAGGAAATAAGGTAAAAATGGATTGGTGGTAAATAAGTTTTTAAATAGGGTGGAAAGTTCAGAATCAAAAACCAACCAAACAAACAAACCACTGAAAGCTTTAAGCATAATCTAAGTAGAAGGTGACATTGAGAAGATGTATGACAACAAGAAGGTAGGGGACTGGAAGTTGGATTGTGAATTTAATGGCAAGGAAGTGATGGTTTAGATTGTGAAGTCATTGCATAGAATGGGAGGGAAAACTCACATTAGCCGTTAGCTAATGAAAGGGCAGATAGGAGGCGCCAAAGCCTTGTGAAGCTAGAGCCTTGAAGTTTGACTTCATCAGTTTGCAGGATCGTGCGACTTTCTCCAGCAGGGCTCAGTCCCTGATAGAGTAGGAGAAAAGGTGGATTATTCCTTGTCTTTTGTCCAAGGGTCAGGTAATATGAAGAGTAGGTCTAGCAGGAGGATAGGATATAGGTAAACTGAGGTACTGGTGAAAAGGTACAAAGAAGCTCAATCATGAGGTTCAGGGTAGGTAGTAAAGCTCTTGCTGAGAGGGCACATATACTTGGCTGAGGGGAGAGGAGGAACTAAGGAGAGGGAGGTCTTTGGGGGTAGCGATGAGATCCTCTGAGAAATGGAAGGTGAGGAGGTTGTGGTGGGAGTGAGGGATATTGGAATCTGTGATTTCTGAGGCCTAGACACATTCTTGAGGCCATAATTGAACCCGACTGGTTTGGTCATAAGGACAGAAGATGAAGACCGAAAGGATTATTTCTATCATATGTAACTATCTCTTCATCAGCGCCCCAGATCAGTGCTGGGGATGAAACAACACAGTGGTTATCCATTCACAATCTTTCTGATTCTTGTCCCTTTTACTTTATCATTTAAGGGAAATCTGGTTAAAAGCAAACATTAATGGGAGCCAGGGAAGAGCTGACTATGCAGAAGAATAGGAAAGCTAATCTATTAAACATCCCCTTAATCACCACTCAGACATAATGTGATTATGAGCAATCACTGTTGGGAATATTCGCAAGGTGGGAATATTGTACCGCAGGAAATATCATATTATATACTTATTTCAATATATTTTAACAAAATGCTATGTGATGGAATAATCTGATACTAGGTGTAATGTTTAAGGATACGTCAAAGAGAGGATGACTTAGCCTAGAGGTTTTGAAACTCTATGGAAAAATGGAAATCTTGGGCTGTTCTCATTAACTATTGTGGATAACCACTATATTTCCCAATCTGCAAAGTATGCAAATCGTGGAATATTCACAAAAAAGCTCTTGGAAAATGGCGACAAGAAAGTAGGTAATCTAAATGACTTTTCTTCCAGAGAAAATTATTAGAGTTTAGCTTGGTTTTCCATCTTAAATATTATCACCTACAACTCACACAGAAACTAGAGTACAGTGTAGTCCATTTCTCTTTTGGTTACATATATGTCATCTTTGAAAGCTTCATGAGCTTTTTCAACCCCAAAAGCGTATGACCTTAGGATCCCAAAAGAGTAGAAATTACCTTAGCATTCTTTTATTCTTGGATTTCTTTATAACGTTATTCAGATTTTTCTGGCCTCTGCCTTCAAGATTGGTGCTCTGACCTTAGGGGGAAAATAAGGTGAAAGCTTAACAACTGAATAAGGTCTGTTGCCAATCTGATGAACTTTTTAATATGTCTTAGATTGGACTGGTGAAGTTCAGTAATTAGCATCATAAACATCATTTTCTTTGCTTTGCTGTTTTAGAATATTTATGTACTCTGTAAGCATACGGTTTTTTTTTTTTAAATTTACCTTTGAAGTTAAATTTTCTATTCCACCAGCAAAGTATAGCTGAATTGGGCCTAAAATATGCCTTCTGATAGAATGAGGTATCTTCCAAATTACAGGCACCAAACTCGGCCGCTCAATCAAGGGTGTATACGTGTAGGAAAAAGACACTGTTTGACCAGTCAAATGTAAATGTTTAATAAATCAGAAACACAAGAGCACAGCTTGCTTTGATTTATTCCACAACTTTCCAGCTCCAGCACAGCCTCAGGCAACTATGTAATAGAAGTTCCAGCCAACTTCAAACATTTTTTTTAAGAAAAAGGGAAAATAAAGATTAAAAATAAAAAAACGAATTAAAATCCTCAGCTCCTTAATCATCTCAGGATCACCGAAGAAGGATAGGGATGCAAAGTTGGCTGCGATGAACCCAAACCAATATGGTGGTAACAGGAACTGATTGAAAAGCTGGTGGCAGACTTTTAGAACTCTGGTCTGCATATGTTAGTTAACTCCACACACAATAAATTCCTTTGTTTCAGTTTTTCAAACTCCAAAATTTTAGCCTTACTCAATTTATTTTTCCTCATTGCCGAAGGACATCTTCGTTTACGTATTCTGTCCTGAGCCTTGAACTCATTGGAACTAAATCTGAATACATCTCTGCCCACCCAATTCCCAAAGATGACTTGATAATATAATTCCATTCCAAAGAAGAGAGGACATTCAATGAAAGAGGCTATAAAATGTGTATTTCCCCAGATCCCAACTCGCTCAGGTATTTTCTTTGTAGACGCCATGGGAAATTCATTCAGTGAGACAGAGCTATTGAGCACAGTCAGCACTGAGGCAGACGTGATTTCTGAAGGAAAATCCTCTCTCAGACTAATTCAGAAAGGGAGGAAGAGCTCTAATGTTTCTCTTGTGGTTCTGTTCCACTTACTGCACTTTGTAATAAATGCTCTGGTCAAAGACAGAGTTCTGATGAAGTGGCACAGAACTGCATGTCATCCCACAGCCTCAGAAAGGAAATCTCTCTGTTTTTTTTTAAGCATACCATAACATGGGATCCCATCACAGTCTTTGAGAATTGAAATATAACAACAGACAACTGATGTTTGGACTGCCTATAAACCACAAAGGAATAGCCACAATACCAGCAACTTTCCTCTTAGCTCCAGCCAAATGTTCTAAAAACTGTATCCTGGAATTCTCATGTAGAATGTCATTGATTTTGGCGGGGGGGAGGGGGAAATGGTTTTAGAAGACAGTGCCTGATTAGTTCTAATGCCATATGTGGTAATAGAAAGTACTTTAGATAGGAATTTTAGCTTTTTTTCCACCCCAGTAGCCAACTGTGCAATTGAGGTCAAATCATTTGGAGATCTTCATTTAACAGATGGGAAGATTCATCTTGAATGCAATGAGATTCCTTATCTGGAAGTGAAGAAGTTAAAAGTTTGAATTTCATGATCTGTTACACCTTTCTATAATTCTGAACTTTTACTTTTTGCTTTGGGAGTTCTTCTATCACTGATGTAAAAAATACCACTTACTTAATACCCTCCATTTTAAACATATGTGACTTCTCAGGAAATCATCTTTCTTAATTCATAGGGAAAGTAATCAATATTATACTATTTTAGAAAATTATTTCCTTGGCTGATTATCTCTAGAACTGATTGACAAGAGAGGATATGCAATTCTACTTTGTGGAAGATATTATAGATTAGGATATGGGCACTTCTCAATTATCATGGGATAGAGTAATTGAATTCCTAATTAACTATGGTAATAATGCAGCAGGACTCAGAAATTAGACAATGGTTATTTATCACTTATTGCCACTGATATTCAGTAGAATGCCCTCCCCCTTCCCCTGGATGAAGGCTTTAGGAAATTTTGAGCCAAGCCTTGGGAATAGGCTGCTTATAAGTTGGTAGAAGGGCGTTGGGAAGCAGTAGAAGATGATGCATAGTTTATTTCAACTATGGCCTTGGGTTATTTGTGAATTTCCCTTTGTTCTGGTTAGTTGAGAGTTGACTATATGTCTATATTACTATATATCCAGAACAAAATGGACAATTTATCAAGGTCATTTCTCGTCTAATCATTTCATGATCTGCAAATCCATGCTCAGCATTTTCTTCATATTTATTCTTCATCTCATATCTGTACTCAAAGATACAGAAATATTTCCATGAGAAAGAACATTGGCATATAGTGAGATTATAAGAGAAAAATCTTTACTGAATTGGAAACTTCATTTAAATATCGTTTGTCGCTCAGTTGCATGCTCCCCTAGCTCTTCTATGGCAAACAATAATGATACCAGCTATTTTTTAACAAGAAGATATTTGGAGATCATCCACTTGGCATTGAGCCGCTGAGGATGCTTCACATGGCAAGTCCACATCCAAGTCTCTGAAACTAAAATTTGCTGCTTTAATCCATACAAGGTGATTCAACCTATGCAGAGTAATTCTTCAAGCAGTAGAAAGATTTACAAGCATTAAGCTTACAGCTTGCTTTTGCCCCAAGGTCAGGCGTTGCCATAAAGGAGTGTTACTCTTCCTTGGCTAAAAAAGGAGATATTCTCGAAATGGATGCCTGAAAAGACTTTCATCATCAGCAGGCCAAGTCAATGCCAGGTTTCAAGGATTTTAAGGACAGGATAACAATCTTGCTGAGGGGCCATATTGCAGGCTACAAATTGAAATCCTTTGTAATCTGTCACAGTGAGAACCCCAGGGCCTTCAAGCATATCAGTAAGCACACATTGCCAGTGCATGATAGAAGCAGTAAGAAGCCAGGAATGACACAGCTCCTCTTCCAAGATGCCCTCCTGAATTCCTGTGCCAGTGAAATGGAGAAGTACTCTTTGAAGAATAACATGCCTTTCAAGATTTTGCTTATTGTTGCTAGTAACAATAACATCCTAGACATCCTCCTTTTATTGGTGATCTTCATGCCAATATCAAAAAGGTCTTTCTCCCTCCAAACACCACCAATTTGATCCAGCCAGTGGATCAATGAGTTATAGCAGCTTGTAAGGCCTACTACTTTAACCTTGCTTGGACTTAAGGTGATGTCACTAAGGAGTTTATGAATGGCATCTGGAAGAAGACACTCAAGGGGTTTGTCTATGGCATCAAAGGATTTACCAAGGATGAGGAGGTTGCAGAAATCAACAAGGCTGTGGTTGAGATGGCAAACAGCTTTAACCTGAGTGTAGAGGAGGATGACATTGAGGAGCTCCTAGAGGTGGTTCCGAGGGAATTGACTAACAAAGAGTTGTTGGAACTCAAATAGGAATGCATAGCTGAAGAAGAGGCAAGAGAAAAGGAAACCGCAGGAGAAGAAAAAGAAAAACCTCTAAGAAAATTCACCGTGAAGGGTTTAGCAGAAGCTTTTACAGACCTCAACCAGCTCCTTAGAAAGTTTGAAAACATAGACCCCAACACCAAAAGGTTTTCATTAATGGAGAGGAATGTTCATGGTGCATTATCTGCTTACAAGCAAATCTATGATAAAAAAAGAAACAGACCAAGCAAACCACCATTGACATATTTCTGGAAAGACTGACACCTCAAGAAGAGCCTCCGGCAGGGCCTTCAGGAAGTATTCCAGAAGAAGGCATTGTTTTCACAGGAGATGACAGCTCCATGCATGTTATTGTCCCTGAAGACCTTCCAGTGGGACAAGATATGGAGGTGGACGACAGTGATATTGATGATCCTGACCCTCTGTAGGCCTAGGCTAATGTGTGTGCTCATTGTTTTAGTTTTTAACAAAAATGTTTAAAAAGTAAAAAAAATTAAAAATTTTGAAAGTAGGAAAAAGCTTATGGAATGAGGATATAAAGAAAGGAAAAAAATTTGTACAGCTGTACAATGTGTTTGTGTTTTAAGCTAAGTGTTATTACAAAAGAGTCAAAAAGTTAAAAAAATTTTAAAGTTTATAGAGTAAAAGAGTTATAGTAAGCTAAGGTTAATTTATTATTGAAGAAGGAAAATTTTTTATAACTTTGGTGTAGCCTAAGTGTACATTGTCTGTAACGTCTACGGTAGTGTCCAGTGATGTCCTTGGCCTCCACATTCACTCACCACTCACTCACTCACCCAGAGCAACTTCCAGTCCTGCAAGCTCCATCTGTGGTAAGTGCCCTGTACAGGTGTATCACTTTTTATCTTTTATACTGTATTTTTACTGTACCTTTTCTATGTTTAGATACACAAATACATTGTGTTACAGTTGCCTACAGTATTCAGTACAGTAACATGCTGTACAGATTTGTAGCCTAGGAGCAATAGGCTACAGCGTATAGCCTAGGCTGTGCCATCTAGGATTGTGAAAGTACATGCTGTGATGTTGGCACAAAGACAAAACCACCTAACGATGCATTTCTCAGAATATTTCCCTGTCATTAAGCCACACATGACAGTAGTCTCTTAAATAATCCTGAGGTCGTGGGGGGCTCAGGTCTACAATGGCATATAATTATCATCGTTGAAAGTGATACTAAGGAGAGATTTCTTCTCCCTGTCAAGACACTGCTGCCAGATGCATGATGGATGGCAGTGGTGCTTGTAGGTCATCAAGGCTCTCCTCTGCCCTGGTTACCAGCCACAGCACCCACCCGGCCTCAGCAGCAACATTGTGCAGCAGGGACCCTACCTGGGTGGCTATGCTCCCTGCGTTTCAGCAGCGACATCGTGTGGCAGCAATTGTAAAAAAGAATGGCATCTGCCACTGATGGAGCAGGTTTTCTGGTTCTCTTTCAGGATGGGGTAAGCATCCCTGGGAGGTTTGGAGTTCTCGCAGGAAGGAGAATCTTGAAGAGAGGAGGGAAAGTTTGGTTACAATGCAAGTGGCCCATGCTGCTATCTGATAGGGAACCTTTACTTCTGTTCTCTTCAAAATGCAGAAGACAGAGAAGCGTTCATCTGCTGTCTTCCTTCAGAAATTGTGTCCTCGCTGAGCAGGGAAAATCAGGATTGATTAGTTTCAGGGCTCAGAAAAATTCAGCATGAATGGCAAAGCAAACTAAACTGCATCTCAAACTGATCATCAAGTAATCTCTGTGCAGCAAGGGCCATAGAGTCGAAGCTGAAAGCTTGGGCTTTGCATGAGACCTACCTGGGCTTAAACCCAGGTCTGCTGCTTACGATCTTTGACTTTGGACAAGTTACTCAACTCTGGGCCTCACTTTTCCTATCTGTGGAATGGGAAGGAAACAATGCACCTCACAGAATGATGCTGAGAATTAAATGCGTGAATCTACATAAAGTGCGTAGCCCAGTGCTGGACCTGGTACACGTTTGCTGGATGCTATTGTTCTTTACCTTTTTATACTGTCTTGCTCTTACCTTGCTCTGAGGCTCCTTTACTTTCATTAATTCAAGATTCATTCGATAATCTGGTAACCAGATCTTGATTCCTGTCTTATTTCTTCTCTTATAACTTTATGTCTATATTTCTGAAGTACATCCCAGTATTAAATTATATTTTTCTTAGTTTTTTTTTAATAAACAGCCATTGCAAGAGACCTTCTGGTCCAACTGTAATGCAGGATCACAAAGTTAAGTACCCACAGGGCCAGACAGGGCCTTAGATGATTGAAGCCGACCCAATGAGATGGAAGCCCTGCCTGACATGAGAGTGCGTGCTCTCTCCACACCAAGGCCTGCGAGAGCCAGCTGGCTGCTGGCAGCAGGAGTAAAGGCCCAATGTTGTCAGATCTATCTTTCAAGAGAAGCAAGAAATACAGTTTCATAATATGGACTTTCCAAATCTTAAGCATTGAGCAGTAATACAAATTTTTGAGAACACGACAGGCCAATCAAAACACATTTGTGGGCCAGAGTCAGGCCATGTCAGTTTGCAAGCTGTGTCACCTTCCTGGGTAAATTCCACTTTGGATGAGTGCCACCTAGTGGTAAGAATTATAATTAAGAGACAACAAGTAACTTTTAAATGCTGTATTACAGTTTGTGATTATAATGCTAAGTATAAGTGGTGGTTGGTATCTTCGTATCTTTTCCTAAATAATTACCCATAAATGCTAGTGGGGTCAGTTAGTTTTGGGAACTTCTTCTATCACGGGCGGTGGTCCTGTACTCTATTTCACTCTCATAGCAAAAGTGGCTACAGAAGAGCTGCCCCAGTAATGTCCCCATAAGATCACTTACATTCTTTCCTACAATTTCTGGGGATTCTGTTCTCATAAACTCTGGACCATGTGCTCTCTGAAATCACTCTCCCAAGCTGCTGCCTTAGTTTTTACCTTGTCTAGAACTAGTATAAGGTGGGGTGAGGGAAAAGGAAATAAATGATGGGTTAATGATGGATAAAGAAGGAAAAGCTCAGGTTGTCCACCATCCTGATCCAATTCCTTCGCCTCCATTTTTACTGAATACCTATTTCAGCTTCTGAGAGTGATTTTTCTTATAAAATCATTATATCAATTTATTTATTTTATCTTTTTTTTTGGTGAGAAAGATTGGTCCTGATCTAACCTCTGTTGCCAATCTTCCTCTTTTTCTTGAGGAAGGTTGTTGCTGAGCTAACATCTGTGCCAGTCTTCCTCTGTTTTGTATGTGGGACACCGCCACAGCACGGCTTGATGAGTGGTGCATAGGTCCACACCTGGAATTCGAACCCGTGAACCTCAGGTTGCCGACACTGAGCACACAAACTTAACTGGTATGCCAACAGACCGGCCCCAGTTTCTTTGTATCTTAAAATATTCCTTTGATATCTATTAGACCCATGATTATGACCTTTCAATAGACCAAAAGGTCAGCAAACTATGGCTCATGGGCCAAATATGGCCTACCACGTGATTTCATAAAGAAAGCTTTATTAGAACATAATATTTGTTTACATGTTTGTAAACTTATTTGTTTACATATCATCTATGGCTGCTTTCTTACTACAATGGTAGAGTTCAGTAGATGTGACAGCCCAAAATATTTATCTGGCCCTTTACAAAAAAATTTTGCTGACCCCTGCAGTAGAACTTTTTTTTTATTACTGAATGCGTAGTATATATTTTGCCATCCGTTTGCTTGTAATCTTTCTGTATGCTCGTGTTTTTAGTGTGCCTCTTTTAAACAGAATATACCTGCATTTTATTTAATAAAACCTTAATCTTTATGTAACTGTCAAATTCAGTTAAACTGATGTATTCATCATTTATTTTTGCTATCCTATTTTGTGAATTCTGTTTGTTCTGTTTTTCCCGATATGCTCCATTTTTCCCTTTTTTCAAGCTTTTAGTACGTTGTTTTATTTAGAAATCCTATTGCTCCAATAACACTTTGAAAGTTTTAATACCTATTTCTCATCTTTATATAAATAGTCTTAAACTTTAAGCACGCATGTGACTTTGAAAAGTTTGTTAATCGATATCTTTGTCGCTCACCTGAAAAGTACGAATTCTTAGCACACTTAAATACCACATTTCCTCAGATCTATCATGTCCTTATTTTAGTTCTGATTTATTTTTATACTCTTTAAATAAGTTCTAAATAATAATTAAATAGTATGTTATGTAATAAATTCCCGCTTATATTTACCCCGATGTTGGCCAGTTCCTGCTCATCACTGTTTCTCGCTCCACAGCCCTTCCTTTGAGTGGCATCCCTTCCCCTGGAAGCACATCTTTTCAAAGCTGTCTCAGTGAAGTTCTACCGTAGAAGAATTTCGAGTTCCAGAAGGGAAGGAGACAGAGGATGGGGAAGAAGCAATATTTGAAAAGATAATCTTTCAAGAGTTTTTCAAATCTAACCAAAGATAATAGCTAATAGATTCAAGCAGTGTCTAAAGTCCAAGCAGGGTAAATGACAGTCTGACACTTTGGCATGTCAGAGTCAAACTGCTGAAAATGGAAGACAAAAAGAAAATATTAAAATATACAAAGAAAAAAGACACGTTACCTTCAAACCAGTAGCAATAAGACAGAGCTGATTTTTTAACAGAAATGATGGAAGCCAGAAGACAGTGTAATGACGTATTTAATGATGAAAGAACATAACTGCCAGTTTAGAATTTTCTGCTAAGTGAAGGTATACTTCATAATTGACAGTGAAATAAAGAGTTTCCAGACAAACAAAAACATGGAGGATTCCCCATGAGCAAATATTGCAGTAAATACCACAGTGGGTTGTTCAGGCGGAAGTAAAATGATCCCAGACAGAAAGAAACATGCAAGAAGGAAAAATATCACTGGTATTGGGAAATACACGGATAAATACAAAATAATATTTATAATAAGAAATAAAATATTTTGTGATGTTTACATATGTGTAGAATTAACATGCATGGCAACAATAACATAAAAAGTCAGAGAGGGTTAAAAGAAGTTAAAAACTCATAACTTTTCCTTGTTGATTGTAAATAGAAACTACTCTTAGATGATAAGTCAAGGGTGCAAAGGGTGCATATTGTAATCCCTGAGGTAACCGTATATATAGCATGTGTATAGAGAAATAGAGAAAGATAGAGATATATAGATGCAGGTATATGGTACAACTATATCTATCTCTTTATACATGTATAACTGTAAATATATCTATAAGTAAATATATTTAGATATATGTAGACACATAAAATGTATACATCTATATATATATCTCACAAGTTAATAGAGGGAAAGTTAGAATAATAAAATACTTGACCAATGGAACATAAAACAAGTTGTACAAATAGAAAACATATAGTAAAGTGGTAGATATAAAAGCAATAATATTAATAATTGTATTACAAATGTACTAAATATTCAAATTAAAAGACAACTGTTTTCAGACTGAATAAGAAAACAGCACAAAACTATGTGTTCCTTAAAAGACACAAATTTTAAATGTAAGGGCATAAAAAGACTGCAACAGGATGGAAAAAGATGTTCCATGTGTAGCTCTACAAATATCAGATAAAGTGGACTTCAGGGCGAGAAATATTACTAGAGCCAAAGAGAGACATTTGATTTTGATAAACAGGTAAATCTACCAGAGAGAAAACAATTCAAAAGTTGTATGTATCTGGGGGCTGGCCCCGTGGCCGAGTGGTTAAGTTCGCGTGCTCCGCTGCAGGCGGCCCAGTGTTTCATTGGTTCGAATCCTGGGCATGGACATGGCACTGCTCTTCAAACCACGCTGAGGCAGCGTCCCACATGCCACAACTAGAAGGACCCACAACGAAGAATATACAACTATGTACTGGGGGGCTTTGGGAGAAAAAGGAAAAAATAAAATCTTTATTTAAAAAAAGAAAGTATGTATCTGATAGCTAATAACTTTTGAAACAAAAATTGACATAAAGGAAAAAAGACAAATTCCTAGTTAAAGTAGTGAACTTAAACACATCTCCGCCAATAGCCAATAGACCAACCTTAAAAAAAAATCAGTAAGCATAAAAATATCTGAAAACATGATTGGGGCTGGCCTGGTGGCATAGCAGTTACGTTTGCGTGAGCCCGTTTCTGCAGCCCAGGGTTCACAGGTTCAGATCCCAGGCGTGGACCTATGCACCACTGATCAAGCCGTCCTGTGGCAGGTGTCCCACATATAAAGTAAGGGAAGGTGGCACAGATGTTAGCTCAGGGCCAATCTTCCTCAGCAAAAACGGGAGGATTGGCAGTGGATGTTAGCTCAGGGCTGATCTTCCTCAAAAAACAAACAAACAAAATGATTAAACATGTTTACCAATTGATATATGGAGAAAATTGCACCCAACAATGACAGTATGCATATTCTTTTCAGGAGCATATGAAAAAATGATCAAAACTGGTCATGTGCTGGGCCATAAAACAATTGTCAACAAATTACAAAGGATTTAAGTCATTCTGAGGATGTTCCCCTACCACACTGGAAGTAATCTAAGAAATCAATAACAAAAGATAGCTATAAAAGCCCCAAATATTTAGAAATTTAATAAAATAATTATAAATAACCTTTGAGTAAAAGAAGAAATCAAAATGGAAATTGGACAGTATTTGGAAGTAGCAATGGAAATATCAAAATTTGCAGGCTACAGATAAAGCTGAGTTTAGAAGGAAATGTATAGCTTTAAATGTATATATCAGAAAAGAAGAAAGGCTGAAAACAAGCTATCTAAGTATCTAAAGAACGTAGAAAATGAACAGCAAATTGACTTTTAATTAATTAGAAAATAAATGTACAAGAGATAAAATAAACAAACCAAAAGTTTGTTCTTTGAAAAGACTAGTAAAGTTGATAAGCTTTGTTAAGACTGAACAGACAAAAAGAAGAGAAAGACAGAAGTTATCAATATCAAGAATGAGAAAGAATGAAAATAGGTTCCACCACTAAACAATCTTTGTATACCTCTCTGTCCTTTGCATAACTCTCTGCTGTCTTGTTGTTATAACTTGAAAAATCTTGAATAAAAGTAAAACAATTCCTCTTAACATTTTCTTCAAGACTGCTCTGACTGTTCTTGAATCTTTGCTTTTTCATTAATTTTAGAAACAGCTTATAAAATTTCACAAAACAACTTTAGGATATTGATTGGGATTAGATGAATATATGAATTGACTTGGGTAGAAATGACAAAGTTATAAGATATTGAGCTTTCCAATTCATTAATATGGTGTACACTAAATTTATTTAGGTTTTATCTATTTTCTCTAAATAGTGTTTTTCTCTGTAAAGGTATTGCACAATATTCAGAATATTTATTTTTAGGTGTTTAATATTTTTAATTATTTTTCAAATTGTATATTTTCAAATATTTCACCTTCTCTTTGTTGTTGCTATATGGAAACATAGACAGGTTTTAAATAGGGATGTGACATAATCACATTTGATATTTAGAAAAAAACTTGACAATGTAGAAAGTGTATTTTTAGTAGGCTTCTGCATAATACACATAATGTAGACTAAAATAAAATTGTGGCAATGGAAAAAAAAAGAACTTAAAAGAGATATTTATAACTTAGTGTGACTCTTGGATGTGCGCTGAGGGAAAGGAAAGAATTAATGATTACTTTAACATCTGGAGGGATTATAGCATTATTCACAAAGGTGAAGGAAGAAAAATGGGGGCTTGAATGGAAAGAGCCAGGCCTAAAATTGAACTCACTGAGTTTCAAATGCTTGTGGAACATCTAGGTAAATCTAGCCGGTATATAGTTGGATTTAATATGGGTATGAAGTTTAGGAGTGAGACCTTGGCTGACATTATCATGTACATGGTAGGGACAGACATGGAGGTCCAAGAGATTACTTAGGAAATGTATAGAAAAGAAGAAACTGCCAGATGTAGAACCATGAATATATCAATATTTAAGAGATACGTAGACAAGTCTGAGCAATTGACTAAGGGATTTGATATAGAAATAGGAAGAAATGAAGAAAGAAAAATAAAAGCTAAAAGAAAGGAAAGATCAGTGTCAAACATTGCAGAAATCTAGCTACAGAAGAGTTGAAAAGTTTTAAAAGTCTTTTAAATTTATCACAAAGACGTCATAATGACCTGCAGAACATTTCTAGTATCTCAGAAGTGAAAGCCAGATGGTGATTCTTAGTCTACTCTGCAGCCCACTATGAAAAATGCTTTCAGAGAACTTCATTGTGAAGGGGTAAAGAAAGAGCATAGAAATCAGAGGAGGGAAGAGTCAAGAGTTCTTTTTAATGAGTGGGAAGTAGTAAGCATGCAAAAAAGATGATATATCACTGGTTCTCAAAATTTAGCATGCAGAAGTATTGTCAAGGACACTCAGATCAAGGAGATTCCTGAGTTCTGCCTTACAGAGCTGATGACTTAGTAGGTCTGAGGTGGGGCACTGGAAGCTGTGCTTTTAACCAGGTACCCAAGGTGAGTGTGAGGTAGGTATTTGGAAGGCCACAGTTTTAGAAATACTTCAGGAAAATGGAAAATAAACAAGGATAAAAGTGATAAAACCTAGTTCCTAAAGTATGGGAAGGGATGTGGTCCAGTGAATAGGTGGTAGTACAATTACCCCATGATGATAAGACGAAAGGAGCAAGAGGTAGATGCACATGTTTGTGGTAAGCACACAAAGATGAGTTTCATTCTGAATGTTTCTTTAATTCTCTTTAAAATAAGCAACCAAATCATTTATTAAGAATAATGGGCAAAGCTGAAGAGTAGAGACATGGAATAATTTTTAAATGGATGTTTTTAGGGAATGGTGAAGAGATGGTCATGAACACGAAAGCATTGCTGGGCAGCTAAGGCCGGATGAAATGCTTTGTGATAGAGGCTGGACCCTGTGAACATTTCTAGCCAGCTGGCACAGTGTTAGGCCTTATCAGGAGAGGCTGCTGGAGAGACATGGTAAGAGGAAGGGCTGCTTCTCCTCCTAGTGGTGCTTCCTTTCTTGATCCTGAGGTGCACCTGACAGAGAGTGGCTTCCTTGCTAGTGGAACTTCCTGGACTGGAGCAGCTTCCCTGTCAGTGGTGTGCTGGAGACCAGTGACGCATACCCCAGTGGGTGGGTTCCTGGCAAGTCTCGTCAGTGCTTGGGGGTGGGATGGGGAGCTCTTTTCAGTTTGTTCCCTTCTTGAGTTTGTTCCCACAGTCCAAGAGCTGGTGGCTGCTCCTTACGTCTGCTTATCCTTTAGAGTTCTCCTCACTTCTCTTTGTAGTTTATCCTCTGTACTAATTAATAGCTCTTTGTGTTAGAATTGCCCTCTTCACATTACTAGTGTGCTTCTATCTTCTTACTTCACCCTGAAGGATTACACTAATTGAGAATGTTTTCTTTGAAAATGGCACTTTGAATAAGTTAAAAATCTACATTCACGGAAGGTTGAATGATGAGATAAATTATTTGAGGGGAAGATGTGGCAGGGAATTTGGCTAACTTGATTATTTTCTCCCCACACTCAGTGACAAAGATTGGCTTATTTGAGTGTAAAGACAACTGTTTCACTGAGAATGAAAGTAAAGGGAACTATTGAATGTACACGTAAGAGATTTGGAGAGCCATTTTTGTGGCAAATAGTTTTGTAAAAGTGTGTTGTTGTACATGGATTTTCTTCCCATATTAACAATGAGAGAGCATCTATAGAAATTTTCCCCTTTCCTACTTACTTGAAAGTTCACAGGATCTATGAGATGTTTTGGTAAATTATATTTAGCTAGATTGTCCTTATATGTTAATAAAATATAATTTTCTGCTATGCCACGTCCTTAATTTTGAGGATAGTATTTGTGGCACATAACAATCTCTACTTGTAATTCATGACTGCCATAGGGAAGAAATATTCTTATTTAAAGAAAAATGCGATTTGAATACTTGATATTTTCTATCATTAGGAAAACAAAAGTGAGGGTTCATGCTTTGTTGATATGCATTGTCAGCATTTTGCTGGCCATAGGCGAGTCCTTTATTCATTCAACAAACATTTACTGATCTCTGAATAATACACAGGTCACAATTAGGTGCCAGGGATACAGAGGCGCATAAATGATGATCCCTGCCCTTCAGGAAATCTAAGATATAACAATTACCTTTATTTCATGTAATCTAAAATTCTCACTTTGTCCCACAGTTTAGCATTTAGTATCTAAAATTGGCAGCCCTTGGCCATGCCAGCCACCTACGTGATGGCATCTTATCACTTATAGTTACTGAGGGCCAGGCTGCAGCTGGGACGTGATTGTCATTGCCTACACATGGGTGGACTTGTTCAGAGCAATTCATATTGTCACTTCAGTAATACATCACTGGTCAAAAGCCTTGGCCCTGGGAGGAAGGAAATTCACAGACAGAGTAGAGTCCTTCAAAGGAACATGAAACAAGAAGTGTATTTCTCTGACCAGAAAGAGACTCCTCCAGGGTTCATGGCAAGAGAGAAAGTGAAGTGAATGCCTACCAAGTATGAAATTGATGGGCAGGAGCCCCACATTACTGACCAAGTATACTACTTCCTGTTTTATTTTGTGGAATGCATCGGAAGAGTTAAAGGAAAAGGTCAGCAATAAGTATAGCGACTTTGTGCTATTGCTGATGGTATGACTGGACAGCTGCACTGCTGAACATTTTAGTCAACAACTAGTTTAAGTCTCATTGTAAAAGTAATATGAAACTTAATTGTTTGGAAATCTTCCATCGACTTCTTCCGGTAGGCTTTCTAATGTCAACACCAAAGCTTGAAGAGTAAAGGTCAGTTGCCTGGAAGAAAAGCCGCCTAGAGACAAGAGTAAACACTCTTTTTAGTTCATGATGTAACACCACATCCCTGAGGCCTACTAGGTGATGTTATGGGGGAGAAGATGAACATCAACACCTCTGTTTCAGAAGAGTCGAACTTTTTTCTTTTAATGTAAGTATGAAAGTTATATATGATAAAAATCTAGACTAAATATGTCTAAAAGAGCTCTTTCAATAAATGTGAAATAAAAACATAAGATATGGGCTCCAGCCCTCTAGCCAAGTAGTTAAGTTCGTGTGCTCTGCTTCAGTGGCCCAGAGTTCGCCAGTTCAGATCCTGGGTGTGAACCTACACACCGCTCATGAGGTCATGCTGTGGCAGCATCCTGTAGAGAAGAACTAGAGTGACTTCCAACTGGTATATACAACTATATACTGGGGCTTTGGGGAGGAAAAAAAAAAGAGGAAGACTGGCAGCAGATATTGCTGAGGACCAATCTTCCTCACCAGAAAAACCATTAAAAAAAGACTCATAGGAGGAGATTAGAGTGCCAAGCTCTTTAGGAAAAGAAAAAAGCATAAGGTATGATTTAATTGGCAACTTTTCTTTCTAATGGTATATAAAACAATGATGCATTTTACAATTGGTAGCATCATAGATTCAACAAAATGTGGTTCATAAAATTTGCCACATAAAGTGATGACATAAAAAATATGAGGTGCTTCTTCTTTGCTATGGACTTGGAACCTATTACCATGTATTACTAAACATCAATTTATTTTTAACCTTTGGAAGGGACTAGGTAAGTATTTACCACTGCTCAGTGATGCACTCTATTCCCAAGGGATGATATTCTATTTCCAACCTCCCATTTCTTCAGGTATATGATTCCTACATACACATGCTTAGAAGCAGAGCAGCTAGACTGAGAATCTAGTTTGGAGAGAGTAACAAAATTCTATAATTCATATCGTTGGTAGAATACTCTAGAACTTTTTTTGTAAATTTGTCACACTTCTGTGCAACGCTTTTAAGTCCTGCTTCTGTTAAGTTCTGCCCCATGCCTCATCTCTTGAATAGTGGGCATGGATTGAGAGGAAAAGAGAGAGTCTATTTTCTAGAATATTCCCTGTGAATGGGATTAGGTCTGTTCATAATTATGTAGCTCTCCCCATATAAAGTGGCAGAAAGAAAGATTTCAATGATGTTTACAGGATATCTATGACATAATGAATACCTATATTGGCAGTGCAAGATAGGTTGTGTAGCAAACCATTTCCTTTGGACCCATCCTTTAGAAGAAAGGGAAGAAACCTAACAGTTTTGGTTTTCTACAGTCCCAACCTAATATTTTATTCTTCTGTCCTTGCTTATTTTATCCTCATTAGGTTCACACAGAGTTTAAATTTATTCCCCACCCAAAAACCCACAGGAATCAAGCGAATGTGTTTTGATGGATTTCTGAAGTTTCCTTTCAGAACCAGATGTTGGACAACAGCCATCTTAGTGAAAATGCTTGCTAGATGAGGCAAGTTAAAAGAGGAAGGAAATCTGAAGACGAAATCAACTGGGAAAAAATATGTTAAGCATATCTACAAGTAAGAAATTTAATTAGTTACTAGCTATTAATACCTCAAAGATTTGAAGTCTATAATATCCTTGGAAGTGACAGACTTCCACTCACCAAGGCCAGCCTGGCTGCAGCCATGGCTGAATCTCCAATAGGCCAGCAGCAGACCAACACTCAGTCCCTGACATAACACCATGCCCCAGGCTGATTTTGCTTTGGGGAAAAGGAAACAATCAGGTTTTTCAAATATTGCTAGACATTGCCTCTGGACTGACATTAATTCAGGGGGACACAAAATGTCACTATAGTCCACCTCAGAGTAGGGATTTATGGAGGTCAGGTGATCAATAGAGTTTTAGCTCAGATCCGTCTCACAGTGGATCCCTGAACTCTTCCTGTGGTTATTTCCCCAGCTCCAGAAAGCATAATTGGAATAGTAGACATACTTAGCAAGTAGCAGAATCCCAAGCAGTTCTGAAATGTTAGTGGCATCAAAATTGCCTGGAGGGCTTGTTCAAACACTGATTGCCGTTTCTGATTCAGTAGTTCAGGGATGCTATTCAAAAATTTGGGTTTCTAACAAGTTCCCAAGTGCTGCTGCTGCTGCTGCTAAGGATGCTATTCTTTGATTTAAGCCATGGTAATGATTAGAAATTTTACTTTTGCGTTGATTTCTTGCTATAAGTACCTGAGACCATGGAGATGCTATACGGAAAACAAAGGTGGTGTGAGGGTAAAGGTGGATCAGTATAAGTATCTGGCCGGTATAAACGATGAGATGATTTGGGTACTATATCTATAGATACAAAACTAATGAGGGAAATCTGCTCAATTCAGGAATTCCGGCTTAAATTTTGCTATTAAGAGAGCTCTTATAAAGTTTGAAATAAATGCAACTTCTTTCAGCCCTTTCATTCTCTTCTGCAACATGAATTTCCTGTAAAATCAGATGAACTAGAAATGGAAGTTTTAAAAATAGTAAATTGTAAAATATTTTCAGTAGGAGTTTGATAAAGAGCTATGTGTTAGTTTCCTAGGGCTCCCACAACAAAGTACCACAAACTAGTTGTCTTAAAACAACAGAAATTTATTCTCTCACAGTTATGAAGGCCAGAAGTCTGAAATCAGTGTGTCAGCAGGGCCACACTCCCTCTCAAGGCTCTAAGGAAGAATCTTTGCTTGCCTCTTTAGCTTCTGGAGGCTCCAGGCATTCCTTGGCATGTGGCAAGTTTCATCCATGTTGCTGCAAATGGCAAGATTTCATCTTTTTTATGGCTGGGTAGTATTCCATTGTATATGTATATAACACATCTTCTTTATCCATTCATTCATTTATGAGAATTTAGGTTGTTTCCATATCCTGGCTACTGTAAATAGTACTGCAATGAACATAGGGGTGCATATATCTTTTGGAATTAGTGTTTTCATACTTTGGATAAATACCCAGAAGTTGAATAGCTGGATCATATGGTAGTTCTATTCTTAACTTTTTGAGAAATCTCTGTATTGTTTTCCATAGTGGCTGCACCAATTGACATTCCCACTAGCAGTGTACAAGGGTTACATTTTCTCCACATCCTCTCTGACACTTGTTATTATCTTTTTAATAATAACCATTTTGATGGAGATGGAGTGATAGTTCATTGTGTTTTTTAATGTCATAATAGTCTATAACGTTGTGAAATTTCAGTTGTACATTATTGTTTGTCAGCCACCATATATATGTGCCCCTTTACCCCTTATGTCTACCCTCCCAACCACCTTCTCTTCTGACTAATCTGTTCTCTTTGTCCATGTACTTGTTAGTCTTCCGCATATGAGTAAAATCACATGGTGTCTGTCTTTCTCTGTCTGGCTTATCACACTTAAAATAATACCCTCAAGGTCCATCCATGTTGTTGCAAATGGGACGATTTTCTTTTTTTGTGGCTGAGTAGTATTCCACTGTGTATATATACCATATCTTCTTTATCCAGTCATCAGTCAATGGGCACTTGCATTGCTTCCACATCTCGGCTATTGTGAATAATGCTGCAATGAACATAGGGGTGCATAAGTCTCTTTCAGTTGTTGATTTCAAGTTCTTTGGATAAATACCCAGTAGTGAAATAGCTGGGTTGTATGGTGTTTGATTTTTAATTTTTTGAGAAATCTCAATACTGTTTTCCATAGTGCCTGTGCCAGTTTGCATTCCCACTAGCAGTGTGTATGGGTTCTCTTTTCCCCACAACCTCTCCAACATTTGTTGTTTTTTGTCTTGGTGATTATAGCCATTCTAACAGGTATAAGGTAATATCTCATTGTAGTTTTGATTTGCATTTCCCTCATGATTAATCATGTAGAACATCTTTTCATGTGCCTGTTGGCCACCTGAATATCTTGTTTGGAAAAATGTCTGTGCATATCCTCTGCCCATTTTTTTATCAGATTGTTTGTTTTTGTTGTTGTTGTTGAGTTGTGAGTTCTTTATATATTTTGGAGATTAACCCCTTGTTGAGTATGTGATTTGCAAATATTTTCTCCCAGTTGGTGGGTTGTCTTTTTGGCTTGTTCATGGTTTCCTTTGCCTTGCAGAAGCTCTTTAGTGTGACGAAGTCCTATTTGTTTATTTTTTCTTTTGTTTCCCTTGCCTGAGTAGATATAGTATTTGCAAAGATCTTTCTAAGACTGATGTCAAAGAGTGTACTGCCTATATTTTATTCAAGGAGCTTTATGGTTTCACATCTTACCTTCAAGTCTTTAATCCATTTGGAGCTAATTTTTGTGTATGGCAAAAGAGAATGGTCTGCCTTCATTCTTTTGCGTATGCTGTCCAGTTTTCCCAACACCACTTATTGAAGAGACTTTCCTTTCTCCATTGTATGTTCTTAGCTCCTTTGTTGGAGATTAGCTGTCCTTAGATGTGTGGTTTTATTTCTGTTCTCTTTGTTCCATTGATCTGTGTGCCTGTTTTTGTATCAGTACCATGCTGTTTCACTATAGCTTTGTAGTATAATTTGAAGTCAGGGATTGTGATGCCTCCAGCTTTGTTCTTTTTTTCTCAGGATTGCTTTAGCTATTTGGGGTTTTTTGTTGCCCCATATGAATTTTAGGATTCTTTATTCTATTTCTCTGAAGAATGTCATTTGGATTCTGAATGGGATTGCATTGAATCTGTAGATTGCTTTAGGTAGTATGGATATTTTAACTATGTTTATTCTTTCAATCCGTGTACATGGAATATCTGTCCATTTCTTTCTGTCGTCATTGATTTTCCTTTAATAATGTCTTATAGTTTTCTTGGTATAAGTCCCTCACCTTGTTGGTTAAATTTATTCTTAGATATTTTATTCTTTTTGTTACAATTGTAAATGGGATTGTATTCTTGAGTTCTCTTTCTGTTAGTTCATTATTAGAGTATATAAATGCAACCAATTTTTCTAAGTTAATTTTGTACCCTACAACTTCTCTGTTGTTGATCATTTCTAATAGTTTTCTGATGTATTCTTTAGGGTTTGGGTTTTCTATGTATATACTCATGTCGTCTGCAAACAACAAGAGTTTCACTTCCTCCTTGCCAATTTGTATACCTTTTATTTGTTTTTCTTGCCTAATTGCTGTGGCCAAAACCTCTAGTACTGTGTTGAATTAGAGTGGTGAGAGTGGGCACCCTTGTCTTGTTCCTGTTCTCAGAGGGATGACTTTCAGTTTGTCCCCATTGAGTGTGATGTGGCTGTGGGTTTGTCATATATGGCCTTTATTATATTGAGGTACTTTACTTCTATACCCATTTTATTGAGAGTTTTTGTCATAAACGGATATCAGATCTTGTCAAATGGATGTTGGTCTCAGCATCTATTGAGGTGATCATGTGGTTCTTATTTCTCATTTCATTAATGTAGTGTATCACACTGATTGATTTGCAATTGTTGAACCATCCCTGTGTCCCTGGTATAAATCCCACTTGATCATGGTGTATGATCCTTTTGATGTATTGCTGTATTTTGTTGAGGATTTTTGCATCTATGTTCATCAGTGATATTGGCCTGTAGTTTTCCTTCTTTGTCTTATACTTGTCTGGCTTTTGGAACAGGGTAATTTTGGCCTCATAAAGTGTTTTAGGAAGTGTTCTATCTTCAATTTTTTGGAATAGTTTGAGGAGGATAGGTATTAAATCTTCTTTGAATGTTTGGCAGAATTCTCCAGAGAAGCCATCTGGTCTTGGACTCTTATTTTTTAGGTTTTTGATTACTGTTTCTATCTCTTTACTTATTATTAGTCTATTCAGATTCTCTATTTTTTAAATTCAGTTTGGGGATGTTGTATGAGTCCAAGAATTTATCCATTTCTTCTAGATTGTCCAATTTGTTGGCATATAGGTTTTCATAGTATTCTTTTATAATCCTTTGTATTTCTGTGACATCTGTTGTAATTTCTCCTCTTTCATTTCTAATTTTATTTGAGACTTCTCTCTTTTTTCTTAGTGAGTCTGGCTAAGGGTTTGTCAATTTTGTTTATCTTCTCAAAGAACCAGCTCTTAGTTTCATTGATCCTTTCTACTGTTTTTTGGTTTTACTTTCATTTATTTCTGCTCTAATTTTTATTATTTCTCTCCTTATGCTGACTTTAGGCTTTGTTTGTTCTTTTTTCTAATTCTGTTAGGTTTAGTTTAAGATTGGTTATTTGAGATTTTTCTTGTTTGTTAAGGTGGACCTGTATTGCTATGAATTTCCCACTTAGGACTGCTTTTGCTACATCCCGTATGAGTTGGTATGGCGTATTTTCATTTTCATTTGTCTCCAGATATTTTTTGATGTCTCCTTTAATTTCTTCAATGATCCTTTGGTTGTTCAATAGCATGTTGTTTAGTCTCCATATCTTTGTCACTTTCATGGCTTTTTTCTTGTAGTTGATTTCCAGTTTCATAGCAGTATGTTCAGAAAAGATTCTTAATATTATTTCAATCTTCTTAAATTTATTGAGGCTTGCCTTGTTTCCCGACATATGGTCTGTCTTTGAGAATGTTGCCCATGCACTTGAGAAGAATGTGTTTTCTGCTGATTTTGGGTGGAGTGTTCTATATATCTATCAAATCCATCTTGTCTAGTTTTTTGTTTAGTTCTACTATTTCCTTGTTGACTTCTGTCTGGTTGATCTATCTGTTGATGACAGGGGGGTGTTAAGGCCCCCTACTCTTATTGTATTGTTATTAATGTTTCCTCTTGGTCAATTTATTGTTGTTATATGTACTTTGGTCCTCCTGTGTTAGGTGCATATGTATGTATAAATGTTATGTCCTCTTGGTGAAGTGTCCCTTTTATCATTGTATACTGCCCCTCTTTACCTCATTGTTCTTTTATCTTGAATTCTACTTTGTCTGATATAAGTATGGCAAGACCTTCTTCCTTTTGTTTGCTATTAGCTTGGAGCATCATCTTCCATCCCTTCACTCTAAGCCTGTGTTTGTCTTTAGAGCTAAGGTATGTTTCCTTGATGCAGTAAATTGTTGTGTCTTGTTTTTTAATCCATCCAGTCACTCTGTGTCTTTTGATTGGGGAATTCAATCCATTTATATTTAGAGTGATTATTGATATATGAGGGCTTAATGCTGCCACTCTATCATTTGTTTTCCAGTTGTTTTGTACTTTGCTTGTTTCTTATCCAGTGTATTTTAGACTGCCAATTCAGTTTGGTGGCTCTCTATGATGGTTTTCTCAGTTTTTCTCTTGATTTATCATTTGTGTCTCTGTTCTGATTTTTTCTTAGTCATTACTGTGAGGCTTTTATGAAAGATCTCGTAGATGAGATAATCCATTCTCTGATAGACTCTTATTCTCTTAGTCTAAGCAGGTTTCATCCCTTGCCTCTTCCCCTTGTAAGTTGTTGTTGTCACAACTTACTCCATTATGTATTGTGAATTTGTGGTTAAAATGAAGTGATTATGTTAATTTTGATGTTTTCTTTCCCTTTATCTTTAGAGCTATAATTCACTGTTTGCCAGTCTGTTGTGATAGAGAGTTTCAATTTTCTGATTTTGTCTGCCTATTTATCTCCTTGCTTGAGGCTTTGTAAACCCTTTCTTTTTCTTTTTTTTTTCCCAGGTGTGAGGGCCTTCTTGATCAAATCTTGTGGGGACCAGGGTCTTGCGACAATGAGCTCCCTCAGCTTTTGTTTATCTGGGAAAGGTTTTATTTCTTCATCATATATGAAGGATATTTTGACTGGATAGAGTATTCTTGGCTGAAAGTTTTTGTCTTCAGAATTTCGAATGTGTCATTCCACTCTCTCCTAGACTGTAAGGTTTCTGCTGAGAAGTCTGCTGAGAGCCGGATAGGGGTTCCTTTATAGGTTATTTTCCTCTGCCTTGCTGCCCTTAATATTTTTTCTTTGTCTTTGATTTTCGCCAGTTTTACTAATACATGCCTTGCAGAAGGTCTTTTTGCTTTGATGTAATTAGGAGTTCTATTGTCTTCATTTACATGTAATTCCAGCTCCTTTTCCCAGTTTGGGAAGTTCTCAGCTATTATTTCTTTGAACAAGCTCTCTACTCCTTTCTCCCTCACTTCTCCCTCTGGAATACGTATAATCCTTATGTTGCATTTCCTAATTGAGTCTAATATTTCTAAGAGAATTTCTTCATTTCTTTTTAGTCTTACTTCTCTCTCCTCCATCTGTAGCATTTCTGTGTTCCTATCCTCTAGATTGCTAATTCTTATTTTTTATTTTGAGGAAGAGTAGCCCTAAGCTAACATCTGCAGCCAATCTTCCTCTTTTTGCTGAGGAAGATAGGCCCTGAGCTAACATCTATGCCCATCTTCCCCTACTTTATATGTGGGATGCCTGTCACAGTATGGCTTAACAAGCAGTGTGTAGGTACGTGCCTGGGATTCAAACCAGAGAACCCCAGGCTGCCAAAGCAGAGTGTGCAAGCTTAACTGATGCACCATGGGGCTGGCCCCCTAGATTGCTAATTCTGTCTTCCATAATATCAACTCTGTTATTTAAGGACTCCAAATTTTTCTTTCTTTTTTTGTTTTGTTTGTGGAAGATTGTTGCTGAACTAACATGTGTTACCAGTCTTCCTCTTTCTGCTTGTTGCTGAGCTAACATCTGTGCCAGTCCTCCTCTGTTTTATTTGGGATGCCACCACAGCATGGCTTGACAAGCAGTGCTAGGTCCATGCCTAGGATGTGAACTCGTGAACCCCAGGCCATGAAGCAGAGCACACAAACTTAACCACTACACCACCAGGCTGGCCCCTCCAGATTTTTCTTTATCTCATCCATTTTTTTTCATCTCCAACATTTCTGATTGGTTTTTCTTTGTGGTTTCCATCTCTTTTGTGAAGAATTCCATCTGTTCATTAATTTTGTTCCTGATTTCATTGAACTACCTTTCTGAAGTCTCTTTTAACTCTTTGAGATTTTTTTATGATGGCTATTTTGAATTCTCTGTCATTTAGATTGTAAATGTCTGTGCTTTTAGGGTTGGGTGTTTGTCTTTTTGCCTCTGGTCTGGCGTATAATATATTTCTTCATACCATTTGATGGGGTGGACTTGTGCCATCAAATAGTGATAGTATCTGGTCACAGGTTTCACCTGCTGCCACTTTGGGTGGCAGGAGCTGTGTAATCTCTTCCCACTGTGATCCCCATCAGCTGTGCCTGTCCAAGCCTGGGCCACTCCTTGGGATCACAGTGGCCCTGTGGGGTCTCCCACCAAATGGGAAAGCAATCACATGGGGGCTCAGGGCTGCTGCCACCTGCTCCACAGTCCCGCTGAGATGTGCTCCCCTGTTTGGGGGCATAGCAGTATTATGGGCATTTGCAGCAGCTGGGAGCTAGTTCATCTGGACTCGCAGCTCCACTGCCATCTGCACTTAGGTCACAGCAGCCATTTTTCTTGGTGGGCAGGGCCTCCACACTGGATCTGAGCCAGAGCCACTCCTTGCAGTGGGACTGTGGACTCTCCCAGAGTGGGACTGGGGACTGGGACTGGACCAGAGAGCAATCATGTAGGGGCTAAGGGCTGCTGCTACCTGCTCCCACAGTCCCACAGTCCCACCAAGTCTTGTTCTCCCCTTCAGAGCTGCAGTGTTACTATGGGCATTTGAGGCAGCCAGGAGCTCGTTCACCCAGGCTTGCACTTCTGCCACCATCTGCTCCTAGGTGCACCAGCCTTTGTGCTTGATCCTGAGCTGGGTCCAAGCCTGAGCTGCTCCCTGTGGACCACGTGGCCCTGTGGACTCTCTCACTGGACAGGGAAGCAATCACTCAGGGTCTCAGGGCTGCCCTCACCTGTTTCCACAACCACACCAAGGCCCCACCCTTGGGGCAAGAGTGGTTCTATGGGTATTCTAGCTGGGAGAGCAGTCATACAAATGTACCAGGCTACCTGAGGGTCAGAGAGTACTCATCTATCTCCACCATCTCCCTGGGGGTAGTCCATCCACCTTCAGATGTATAGCTGCACAAGTCTCTCAGGCATCCTGATGTGCTATGTGGGTATCCTCTGATGATCAATGAATGTCCATTTAGTTGTAGTTCGAAGGGGGAGAGACAAAGGGAACCGCTCACTCTGCCATGTTGCTGACATCACTCTCTCTCATTGTGGTTTTGATTTACATTTTCCTAATAATTAGTGATATTGAACATCTTTTCTTGTTCCTGTTGGCCATCTGTAAATCTTCTTTGGAAAAATGTTTGTTCAGATCCTCTGCCCATTTGTCAATCAGTCGTTTGTTTTTCTGTTGTTGAGTTGTATGAGTTCTTTATATTTTTGGATATAAACCCCTTATCAGATGTATGATTGGCAAATATCTTCTCCCAGGTGGTAGATTGTCTTTTCTGTTGCTGTTGATGGTTCCTTTTGCTGTACAGAAGCTTTTTAGTTTGATGTAGTCCCATGTTTTTACTTTTTCTTTTGTTTCCCTTGCCTGAGGATACGTATCCAAAAAAATATTGCTAAGACTGATGTCAAAGAGTGTGCTGCCTATGGTTTCTTCTAGTTTTGTGGTTTCAGATTTTACATTCAAGCCTTTAATCCATTTCAAGTTAATTTTTATGTATGGTTTAAGGTAGTGACCTAATTTCATTCTTTTACACATGGCTGTCCAGTTTTCCTTTCTCTATTGTGTGCTCTTGGCTCCTTTGTCAAAAATTAGCTATCCATAGATGTGCAGTTTATTTCTGAACTCTCAGTTCTGTTCCATTGATCCATGTGTCTGTTTTTCTGACAGTACCACGCTGTTTCGATTACTATAGCTTTGTAGTATACTTTGAAATCAGAGAGTATGATACCTCCAGCTTTGTTCTTTTTTCTTAGCATTGCTTTGGCTATTTGGGGTCTTTTGTGGTTCCATATATATTTTAAGATTCCTTGTTCTATCCCTGTGAAAAATATCATTGGGATTTTGGTAAGGTTGTGTTGAATCTGTAGATTGCTTTACATAGTATGGACATTTTAACTAGTTAATTCTTCTAATCCATAAGCACAGAATATCTTTCCTTTTCTTTGTGTCTTTAATTTCTTTCAACACTGTCTTATAGTTTTTAGTGTACAGGTCTTTCACTTCCTTGGTTAAATTTATTCCTAGGTATTTTATTCTTTTTGTTGTGATGGTAAATGAGACTCTTTTCTTGATTTCTCTTTCTGCTAGTTTGTTGTTAGTATATAGAAATGCAGCAGATTTTTGCATATTGATTTTGTACCTTGCTCCTTTGCTGTATTCATTTATTATTTCTGATAGTTTTTTGATGGATTCCTTAGGGTTTTATATATATAAAATCATGTCATCCAAAATAGTGACAGTTTTGGGGCTGGACTGGTGGTGCAGCAGTTAAGTTCGCACGTTCCACTTCTCGGTGGCCCGGGGTTCACTGGTTCGGATCACGGGTGCGGACATGGCACCGCTTGGAAAAAGCCATGATGTAGTAGGCATTCCACATATAAAGTAGAGGAAGATGAGCATGGATGTTAGCTCAGGGCCAGTGTTCCTCAGCAAAAAAGAGGAGGATTGGCAGCAGTTAGCTGAGGACTAAGCTTCCTTAAAAAAAAAATGATCATATGATTTTTATCCTTTATTTTGTTAATGTGGTGTGTCAGGTTGACTTATTTGCAGATGTTGAACCATCCTTGCATCCCTGGAATAAATTCTACTAAATAAATTCATGGTGCATGATCTTTTTAATGTATTGTTGTATTCAGTTTGCTAGTATTTTGTTGAGAATTATTCCATCTATGTTGGTCAGCTATATTGACCTCTGACTTTCTTTTTTGTGTGGTGTTCTTATCTGGTTTTTGTATGAGGGTAATGTTGGCCTCATAAAATGAGTTAGGTATCATCCCCTCCTCTTCAATGCTTGGAAGAATTTGAGAAGGAGCAGTATTAAATCTTCTTTGAATGTTAAGTTGAATTCACCAGAGAAGCCCCCTGGTACTGGATTTTTGTTTTTTGGAAGGTTTTTTATTACTGTTTAAATCTCCTTATTAGTGATTGGTCTATTCAGGTTCTCTATTTCTTTTTTATTTCTTTTTTTTTTTTTTTTTGGAACATTGTGTGAGTCTGAGAATTTATCCATTTCTTCTGGGTTTTCCAGTTTGTTGGCATATAGCTTTTCATAGTTGTCTCTTATAATCCTTTGTATATCTGTGTTATCTGTTATAATTTTTCTTTTGTTTCTGATTTTATTTATTGGAGCCCTCTCTCCTTTTTGCTTACTGAGTCTAGCTAATGGTTTGCCAATTTTGTTTAACTGTTCAAACAACTACTGCTTAGTTTCATTTATTTTTTTCCATTATCTTTTTAGTCTCTATTTCATTTATTTCACTTCTAATTTTTATCATTTCCTTCCTTCTACTGACTTTGGGCTTCATTTGTTCTTCTTTTGCTAGTTCCTTTAGGTGTAGTGTTAGATTGGTTATTTGAGATTTTTCTTGTTTCTTGAGATAGGACTATATTACTATAAACTTTCCTCCTAATAATGCTTTTTTGCATCCCATAGATTTTGATATGTCGAATTTTCATTTCCATTTGTCTTCAGGTATTTTTTCATTTCTCCTTTGATTTCTCCATTGATCCAATAGTTTTTCAGTAGCATGTTGTTTAGTCTTCACATATTTGTGACTTTTCCAGCTTTCTTCTTATAGGTGATTTCTATTTTCATACCATTGTGGTCAGAAGAAATGCTTGATATGATTTCAATCTTCTTAAATTTATTGAGATGTTTTGTGTTCCAACATATAGTCTACCCTTGAGAAAGTTCCATGTGCACTTGAGAGAAATGTGTATTCTACTGCTTTTGCATGGGATGTTATATATATATGTAAAGCCCATCTGGCCTAGTGTTTCATTTAAGGTTGATGTTTCATTATTGTATTTCTGTCTGGATGATTTATCTATTGATGTAAGTAGAGTATTAAACTCCTCTACTATTATTGTGTTGCTGTCAATTTCTCCCTTTAGGTTTGTTAGTAATTGCTTCATGTATTTTGGCGCTCCTGTGTTGGATGCATACATATTCATAAATATTATGTCTTCTTGATGGATTGTCCCTTTTATCATTATTTAATGTCCATCTTTGTCTCTTGTTATCTTTTTTGACATGGAATTTCTTTTGTCTGATATGAATATGGCTACGTCTGCTTTCTTTTGGTTGCCATTTGTTAGGAGTGTCATCTTAAATCCTTCACTTTGAGCCTATGTTTGTCCTTACAGCTGAGATGGGTTTCCTGGAGGCAGCATATCGTTAGGTCTTGTTTTTTAATCCATCCAGCCACTCTGTGTAGCTTTCAATTGGTGAATTAAATCCTTTTTTCAGGGCAATTATTGATATATGAGGACTTAGTACTGACATTTTATCTTTTGCTTTCTGATTGATCTATAGTTCCATTGTTTCTTTTTCCTTGTGTCTGCCATTTCAGTTTGGTGATTTTCTGTGATGTTTTTCTCAAGTTACCTATTATTTTTTATGTTTTGTGTTTCTGCTCTGAATTTTTGTTTTGTGATTTCCATGAGGCTTGTATAAAATATCTTGTAGATAAGATAGTCCTTTTTCTTCTGATAACATCTCATCTTTACTTGCCTGTATAGATTCTGTCCTTTTCCTCTTTCCCTTCTGTTTTTGTTGTCACAAATTATCCCTTTTTATGTTTTGAGTTTGTCACCAAACTAAAGCCACTTTAGTTATTTTTAATGCTTTTTTCCTTTAACCTTTATGTTATAATTGTTTACAAACCTATTCTGATACAGAGTTACAATTTTCTGATTCTGTCTGTCAATCTATCACCTTGCTCAAAGTTTTGTGTTTATTTGCCTATGTGTTTCAGGTAGGAGAACTCCTTTCAACATTTCTTGTAAGGCAGATCTAGTGTCAATGAACTCCCTCAGCTTTTGTTTGTCTGGGAAAGCCTTTATTTCTTCTTCATATCTGAAGGGTAACTTTGCTGGATAGTGTATTCTTGGACGACATTTTTTATCTTTCAATATTTTGGATGTATCACTCTGCTCTCTCCTGGTCTCTAGAGTTTCTGCTGAGAAATCTCCTGATAGCCTAATGGAGGTTCCCTGGTAGATTATTCTGTTGTTGTTTTTTCCTAGCTGCTTTTAAAAGTCTTTCTCTGTCATTGATTTTTGACAGTTTTATTATAATGTGTCTTGGAGAATATGTTTCTGTTTTGGGATAATTGGGTGTTCTGTTAGCTTAATGGATTTGTATATCCAGTTCCTTCTCCAGGTTTGGGAGGTTCTCAGCTATTATTTCTTTAAATAAGCTCTCTGCTCCTTTCTCTCTTTCTTCTGTGATATCCCTTATTCTTATGTTGCCCTTTCTAATGGAATCAGATAATTCTTATAGAATTTCTTCATTCTTCTTAAATCTTAGTTCTCCCTCTTCTTCTTCCTGAATCATTTCTAGATTTCTATCTTCAAGTTTGCTAATTCTCTCTTTTATATAGTCTATTCTATTTTCAATGTTTTCTAATGCATCCTTCATCTCATTTACTGAGTTCTTCAGTTACATAATTTCTGTTTGGTTCTCTTTTAGAGTTTCAACCTCCGGTAAAATATTCTTTCTGTTCATTAATTTTATTCCTAAACTCATTGAACTGCATTTCTAAGTTTTCTTGTAGCTCATTGAGTTTCCTCATGACAGCTATTTTGAATTGTTTATCAGCTAGATCACAATCTTCCATGGCTTTAAGTTTGATTTCTGGAGAATTATTATTTTATTTTTGTGATGCTGTGTTACTGTCATTTTTCTTGGTGCTTCTTGAGTTATCCCTCTGTTGGCACATTTGTCTTAGTGAATACTTTTCTTATTTGGGTATAGTTTTGTTCTCATTGATCCTAACTATTCAACAGATTGGTGATGAGAGGTCTTTCTTTTGATTTTCGGTAGGTGGTGCTATAGTACCAGTTTTTGGTTTCTCTTACCTGAGCTTTCTCTGGCTATATTTGAGGATTGGCACTTTCTTCCTTCTAACACCTCTACTAGGGGTCTTGCCAGTGCTCTTGTTGTCTCCATCTTTGCCTCAAGGGGTCACTGGTGCCTTGCTGTTGCCAGTGTCACTGCAGTTGCTGGCTTTGCCTCCAGGGGTACAGATATGGCAGGCATCTCCACCAAGTTCAAAGTCACCTGGGTGGCAAGCACCACCACTGTGGTTGAGGAGTGAGGATGAAGCTGGGTTTGTGGGGCACTCCCTCCACTGTTGCATGATTGCTTGTGGCCACAGGCACCACTGCATTTGGGAGACCAGAGTCCAGAGTCGTATATGCCACTTCCACTGCTGCTACAAGGTTCTGAGCCACAGCCTGGAGGTTGGGATCATAGAGTACCACCTCCGCTGTTGCCTGATTCCCAGTGACCACAGGCACCTCTGCAGTCAGGATGTCAGGATTGCGTGTGTTTCTCTGCTGCTGCTACCAGGTTATGAGCCACAGCTGGTGGGGGGCAGTCAGGATCATGGGCTCCACCTCCACTATCGTCCCATTCCCTGCGGCCACAGGCACCACTGCAGCTGGGAGGCCAGAATCATGTGCACACCTCCACTGCTGCTACCAGGTTCTCTGGGGCTGTGGGCAGCTGGCTTAGTTGCAGTAGCCGGGGACCAGGATCATGGGCACCGCCTCCTCTCTTCACCCATTTCACCTCCTCTGTGTGCTCCAAACCACCCACCTTTGTATGTGATTTGTGAATCTTTCTGGTGTCCTGGTGTGTTGCGTAAAGGAGATTTGTTGAGTTATGGATGCTTTACTCATCATAGATTGGAGAGGAGAGACAAAGGGAGCATCTCACACCACTGTGATGCCAACGTCCACGTGCCATTTGGTTTTCTTATATTCCAGAGCAGAATTAAATATCCTCGGTTAACGTACAAAGTGCATATTACATTAATTAATGGGAAGTGACATTTTAATACCATGAGCTATGTTCAAGTTATTATATGATGTGTATTATACACAGAATAAAACTTACTCCAGGCTTTTAGCCAATGGGTACAAGTGAGATCAGATTAAAGTGATAACCCACATTTCACTGACCAATGCCCTTGTCTCTCTAACACAGGATCTAGTACTATCTAAATTCTCAGACAGGTAATTTGGAGAATCCTCAGAGAACCTCAGGTGCACTCACAAATAGTTAGTTTCATATTTGCACTGTTCTTGTCTGGTAGATAAAATGCACACATGTATTTCAGAAATGGAATACACTTACCTCCTAGAAGACATATAAGCCAACAGAGAAGCTTATTTCCTATTGTCATTAGAGTTTATTTTGAATTTTCTCCCTCTATCTCAGAGGTTCTTAGATATGAGTCCAGTGTGGGGGCTAGATAAAACCATATCTCAGTGAATCTAAGTGGTTCTTAAAATCATATTGTCTTACGCTACCTGACTGGATCAAGCTCAATATTCTTGAAACTTCCTTTAAGGATTTTTTTAAGGCACTATGATCCTGTTCCCATGGGTTTCTTGTGGTCCTACCCCACAGATTCATCAGGAACAACCACACATATGTGTCAGTCTCTGACTCAAGCTGAGATGCTCCACATCTACACATATATTACATATTTATTATTCCAAATCTTTTTAACAAGCTTGAATGATAGATACCATTACAGTTGAAACACATGAGGTTCCACAGAGGTGAAAAAAAAAATTGCCCAAATATGCTAGTCTTTGCCTAGGCCTGTCATTCTCCATCCCTCTTAGACTTTGTCATACTGGAGGTGACTGCACATATATCATCTCAAGGTGACTACGGATGTGGGATGCCTTGTTATTGCTAAGCTATAACCTCCCAACAATGAAGCTAGATGGCACTTGTGGAGAAAGAAATTGTTTCTGGACCCTGATTAAGTCCAGATGTGTGTCAAGATGTGATTGCACCTTCCTCGGTCCGTCATGCTGATGGTAGTAGTACAGGTTGTCTTTAAGTTGGTGAGTGAAAACTGGACAGATGACCAGTCCAATATTGGTCTCATGGATTCCCCTCCATGTCTTCTAAGAAGCTTAGCAACAAAGAAAGGGAAAATATTACAAGATCTTGTACATATTGCAATTTCTATCCTATAGTTCCAGATTACTTTCTGGTGCTTATAGGAAATGTTGTACCCAAAGACTGTCTCTGAGTAACAGAAATCTTAGAATTACAAAAAGAACTCTAAACAGCAGCCCCTTCATGAAGACCTATCCACTTGGGTCTGGCATTTTGTACAATGAAAAATTATCTATTTCCTTTAAGGAAAAGTTTGGACCAAGAGGCAATATTTAAGCAGATCCCTGGAACTCAAAGTCAGTGACATATTTCAGAACAATCAAATTTAATATGGTTTGAGGTTTTGCAATAAAATCTCATATGATCCTAAGCAAAAAAAATGAAACTCCCTTCCCAGCGTCCAGGAAAGAACTTGAACTGACGATACTAAAAAAATAGGTTAAACCAAACCAAAGGAAGCAGACACTAGCTTGGGAGACTCTGCCAACACAGGGTGGACTGGAACAGATAGTCACATACATTATCATTTTCCAAAACATCCTCTCTCTTGGAAGCCAGTGTTACCACTTGATCTGCCAAAGACCATGTGACCAGCCATTAATAACAAACTCAGCTCAACCATATCCTATGAATCTCTTAACCCTTTATCACGACAGTATTGGTTTGAAGATCGATTGGCATATTTCTGTGCTTAAGGAATTTGAAGATTTGAGGTAGCCCAGGAGAAGTAGTCTTAAGGGACATTTTTCTTTCAGAAGTTTTGTAGTCTGTTCCTCTGCTGAGGAGTGCAAAAGATGACAGTTAAAATTATGCCTAACATTTTAAGCCAATCACAACAATTTATGGGAAATTATTTTCTGTGTTTGGATATTTCTCAAGTGAAAAAGAAGTTGTTTTAATAAGCATTCTCTTTAAACACATCAAATAAAAAATTTTACTGGTTACTGAAATGTTACTTTACCCTCTCTAGGCAGATGCTGTATTTGGAATTTTCATTCACTTCCTAACTAACCTTCTAAATAACTCTGCTTTTCAGAGTTTAATGTTAGAGAAACCAAGGCCGACATGGGCTGAGTAATGATTCCGATTCAGTATGGGGGACTGGCTTTATAGGATTAAGTTCTCCTCATCCATTTCCAGAACGTTTTTCGTCTTGCAAAACTGAAACCTTATGCCCATTAAACAATTGCTCACCATTCCTCACCCCCCAGCCCTTGGCAACCACTATTCTACTTTCTGTATCTATGAATTTGACCACTCTAGGGGCCTCATATACGTGGGATCATATAGTATTTGTCTTTTTGTGGCTGATTCATTTCACTTAGCATAGTGTCCTCACGGTTCGTCCATGTCATAGCATATGTCAGAATTTCATTCCTTTTTAAAGCTGAATAATGTTCCATTGTACGCATATATGACATTTTCCTTGTTCATTCCTTTGTTGATGAACACTTGGGTTGCTTCGTGTTTTAGCTATTGCAAATAACGCTGCTGTGAACATTGGTGTACAAATACCTGTTTGAGTCATTGCTTTCAATTCTTTGGGTTATATATTCAGAAGTGAAATTGCTGGACCATATGGTAATTCTATGTTTAATTTTTTTATGAAGCACTATATTCTTTTCCACAGGAGCTATACCATTTTAAACTTCCACCAACAGTCCGCAAGGGTCCCAGTTTCTCCATGTTCTCACCAACACTAGTTATTTTCTGTTTTTCTCATAGCAGCCATCCCAATGAATGTGCGATGATACCTCATTGTGATTATAATTTACATTTACCTAATTATTAGTGTTGAGTATCTTTTCATGTACTTGAAATAGACTTAGTCATGGTCTATAATCCTTTTAATATGCTGTTGAATTCAGTTTTCTAACATTCTGTTGAGGGTTTTGTCATCAATATTCATAAGGTAAATTGTTATGTAGTTTTTTTTTTCTTGTAGCATCTTTGTCTGGCTTTGGTATCAGGATAATGGTGGCCTCATAGTATTTAGGAAGTGTTCCCTCCTCTTCAATTTCTTGGAAAAGTTTGAGAAATATTGGTGTTAGTTCTTCTTTAAATGGTAGAATACACAAATGAAGCCATCAGGTCCAGGACTTTTCTTCTTTGGAAGATTTTTGATTACTCCTCTCTAGTACAGGCCTATTCAGATTTTCTGTTTCTTCATGATTCAGTCTTGGTGGGATTAGTGTTTCTCAGAAAATGTCCATTTTATCTAGGTTATCCAATTTGTTGGCATATAATTGTTTAGAGTAGTTTCTTATAATGCTTTTTATTTCTGTAGAATCAGTTGTAATGTCCCCACTTTCATTTATGATTTTAGTACCTTGAGTTTTCTCTTTCTTTTTCTTAGTCAATCTAGCTAAATTTTGTTGACCCTTTGAAGAACCAACTTTTGGTTTCATTGATTTTCTTATATTTTCCTATTTTCTATTTTATTTATCTCTAATCTTTATTATTCCTTTTTTTTTTCCTAAACGTGGGGTTATTTTGTTCTTTTTTTCTAGTTCCTTAATTTGTAAATTTAGGTTATTGATTTTAGATCTTTCTTTTTTTAATGTAAGCATTTATAGCTATAAATTTCCCCCTTAGCACTGCTTTCACTGCATTCTGTAAGTTTTGGTATGTTGTGCTTTCATTTTCATTTGTATCTTAGTATTTTTTAATTTCCCTTGTGATTTCTTCTTTTATCTGTTGGTTGTTTGTGTGTTGTTTAATTTCCATAAATTTGTGAAATTTCTAGTTTTCCTTCTGTTATTGACTCTTAACTTCATCCCATTGTGGCTGGAGAAGATACTTTGTATGATATTTATCTTTCTAAATCTATTGAGATTTAATTTGTGTCCACACTTACGGTCTATCCTGGAAAATATCCCATGTGCACTTGAGAAGAATGTGCATGCTGTTATTGTTGGTAGAGAGTTCTATACATGTCTGTTAGATCTAATTGTTTTATTGTGTTGTTCAGTTCCTCTATTTCCTTATTTGTCTCTGTCTGGTTGTTCTATCCATTATTGAGAGTGGAGTATTGAAGTCTTCAATTATTATTGTAGAAATACCTATTTCTCCCTTCAGTTCTGTCAATTTTTGCTTTATACATTTTGATAATCTGTTATTAGGTGCATAAATGTTTATAATTCTTACATCTTCTTGCTGCGTTGAAGTTTTTATGAATATATAATGTTCTTATTTGTCTCTTATACGCTTTTTTGATTTAAAGTCTATTTTGTCTGATATTAGTATAGCCACCCCTGCTCTCTTTTGGTTACTATTGGCATGGAATGTCTTTTTCCATCCTTACACTTTCATCCCTTTTGTGCCTTTGGAACTAAAATGAGTCTCTTGTAAATAGCATACAGGTGGAACATTTTTCTTAATCAATTCTGCCAATCTCTATTTTTTTGTGAGAGAGTTTAATCTATTTATATTTAAAGTAATTACAGATAAAGAGGGACTTACTTCTGTAATTTTGCTATTTGTTTTCTATATGCCTTGTATCTTTTTTGTTCTTTTCTTCTTGCATGATTGTCTCTTTTGTATTTAGTTGATTTTTTTGTAGTGAAATGTTTCAATTCCCTTCTCAATTCCTTTTGTGTATGTTCTATGACTATTTTCTTTGTATTACTATGGGCATTGCATTTAACATCCTATAGAGTTATAACATTCTAATTTGAATTCATACCAGCTTAACTTCAATAACTTACAAAAACTCTGCTCATTTATAGCACAGTCTCCATCCCTTTCAGTTATTGATGTCACAAAATTACATCTTTGTACACTGTGTGTTTGAAAACATAGCCTAATAATTGTTTTCTCAATGCATTGGTCTCTTAAATTATGGAGAAATAACATGTGGAGTTACAACCAAAGTTACAATAATACTAGCTTTTAGACTAATAATTTAAAAAAATATATTAGTCTCTTAAATCATGTACAAAACAAAAAGCAGAGTTATGAAATGTTGTTACAATAACACTAGCTTTTATAACTGCCCATATGTTTACCTTTATTTATGTCTTGATTTCTACTTATGGCTTTGAAATACTGTCCTTTCATCTCAACCTGCAGGACTCCCTAGAGGATTTCTGCAGGGCAGTTCTAGTGGTAACAAACTCCCTTAGCTTTTGTTTATCTGGAAATATCTTAATTTCTCCCTCACCTTTGAAGGACAGTTTTGATAGATATAAGATTCTTGGTTGATGGTTTTTTTCTCTTAGTATTTTGAATATATTGGTCCACTACCTTTTGACTCCAAAATTTGTGATGAGAAATCTTCTGATAATATTATTGAGGATCTCTTGTAGGTGGTAAGTCTCTTCTCTCTTGCTACTTTCAAGTTCTCTCTTTCTTTTTGTCTTCCAACAGTTTGGTTATAATATATTTTGGTATAAATCTCTTTGAGTCCATCCTACTTGAAGTTATTTGAGCATCTTAGATAATTATATTCATGTCTTTTATCAAATTTGGGAATTTGAAGCCATTATTTCTTCAAATAATCTCCCTGACCCTTTCTGTCTCCCACAGTGAACATGTTGGTCTGCTTGACAGTGTCCTACAGATCCCTTCGGCTCTGCTGACTTTTTTCCAATCATTTTTCTTCCTGTTCTTCAGACTCAACAATTTCAATTGTCCTATCATTATGTTTGCTGATTCTTCTCCCTGCTCAAATCCTTTAGTGAATTTTTCATTTCAATTATTGTATTTCTTAGCTCTAGAATTTCTTTTTTGGTTTCTTTTTAGGTTTTCTATATCTTTATTATTATTTTTATTTTACTTACATATTGTTTTATTGACTATCTCCACATTTCTTTTAGTTCTTTGAGCATCTTTAAGAGAGTTGTTTTAAAGTCTATGTCTGGTAAGTCTGCCAGCTGGTTTTTCTCAAGGGCAGTATGTGTCAGTTTATTTTTTCCTTTGAATTGGCCATTTTCCTGTTTCTTCATATGCCTTGTGATTTTTTTGTTGAAAACTGGACATATGAATCTAATAATGTGGTAACTGGAAATCAGACTCTCCCCTTTCCCCAGGGTTTGCTGTTTATGTTTTGCTTTGTTTTCTTTTTGGTTGTTGTAGGCTGTTTCCATGCCAAGTATCAGCGTGAGATGTAAACTTTAGGTCTTCTCAGGTCTCTTTTGAGCCTGTGCTTTTCCCTAAGCATGTGTAATGACTTACATTTCCCCTGTATATGAAGTTGCTTTGAAGATCTTAGCCTTTAATGTCTGGTTCCACAAAGGGGAGAAACAGAAAAATAATGTTGGGGGGGAAGGGGATACTGACCTCATAAATCTGCTGGAAGGGCTTCAGCCAGAGGAAGAGGGTCTCGCAACAATATGGGGCAGGGTGAGACAGAGATCCCCAATATTTACACACAGACCACCGACATTTGAAGGGCAAATAAAGCTTGGCTCCCTCAAGTTTTATGCAAGTTGCTCTAGGAACATGTGCATAGCTTCCTGCCATGGTGCTGAGAGGGTAGGATATGGGTTGTTGCTGCTAAGAGCTGAAAATGACTGAAATTAACCACAATTTGCCATCTAAGCCTTCCTCTGGAAGTTGCAAGCTTTCAATATATTCCAGAGTTCCAAAATAGTTACATCAGACAGATTCTGCCAATGCAGTTGTTTTCTATGTTGGGAGACAGGTTCCTGGCGCTTCCTACTCTGCCATCTTCCCAGCCTTAGTTAAATGTTTTTAAGTGGTTCTATTTTGATTATCTTTTATTTGTCCATCTTGTTAGATTATTTATGCATATATTTTGACATATGTATTATTTTAAAAGCATTTGATTATAACTTACATGCTTAATTTTTAGTTAAATGTGTTTTTCCCTTTCCATTTTTTTCCTGCCTCTCTTCTCTCCCTTCCCTTTGTTCCTTTCACCTACATTAGTCTTTGCCTTTTCCCAGGTAATGTGACAACAACCTAGTATTCATTCACTTCCCTCATGCTCATATAATCATGCATAGATATATAAATACATAGATATAGGTTTTGTCATTGTTTTATAAAAAGTGGACCACAGAATTATTTTCATCTTTCTTATCTCACTCAATGATAAGTTATGAAAATTCCTCCTAACCAGTTGGTATACTTTAATATATTAGAGTGCTTCTTCTACTGAGAATTCTGCAGTAAACATTTTTATGCATAGGTGTTTTTTAATTCAATAGGATAGCTTCAGGTTTCTGCTTAGTATCTACAGCAAAAAAAAACACTGGACAACCTGAAAATCCACAGCTGTTCATGGTCCCATCAGAGAGATGATGTCAAGGGCAACCCACAAAACTGACATCTATGGAAAGACAGGTACTTCTGAGGGGAGACCGAATGTGAACATTTGCTTACCTGGAGCAAATGCCACTGGATGCCATACAAACTGGTAAGAAGAATTCAGTTAAAAAAAATTTAATGTATTGCTAAAGGCCAAGTGCGGGCTAGCGTGAAAATATAGAATGACTAGAAGCTGAATACATAAGGAAGGGTTGCACTGTCAGGCTCTTCATGAACTTCACTGGGTGCTCACAATAAAGTCTGGGAGCAGGCTGACACTCCCAAGAAAGTGTGCTTGCCATGCAGGCCTGGAGGAGGGGGAGCAGCAGCTGCTACAAGAAAGGTATGAAACTCTTTCTAGATTTTTCTTTCCTATCACCCCTATGGGAGAAAAAGAACTTCAGCCATTAGGGGAAGGGCAGTAAAGATTATTGCCCTTAGGACACTGGTGAAGACCCATTGCAGCTCGAACAAGGGAACAGGGAAAACTCTATCTCTGAGAAAGGGCAAGAATACATCCTGAGTCCAGACCATTAACAGTTTCCTACAGCTTTGAGGTGGAGCTATCATAGGGATGATCCCATCACTGAGACCCAGCGACAGTGCCTGCCAAAGACCGAGGCTGAATCAGAACAACACAGAATGTCCTCCAACCCACCACACCTCATCACCAGGCTAAGAAGCATTGAGTAATAGGCAACAGCTGTCTACTTCTGGGAAAGGAGCAAAAGCATGAAGAGAGACCTTCTCTGAGACACAAAGGGATGACCTAAAGTTGATGCGGACATTGAGGAAATACTCTAGCAAACCAGCCTCCGCCCTAAACACAAATTAACACTATTGGTATGTCTTAGTCTGTTCAGGCTGCTATAGCAAAATATCATAGACTGCATGGCTTATAAACAACAAATTTATTTCTCACAGTTCTAGAAGCTGACAATTCTAAGATAAAGGCACCAACAGATTTGATGTCTGGTGAGGGCCCACTTCCTGTTTCATAGATGGCTGTCTTCTCACTGTAACCTCGCATGACAGAAAGGGCAAGGGGATTTTATGGGATCTCTTTTATAAGGGCACTGATTGCATTCATGAGGGCTCCACCCTCATGACCTACTCATCTCCCAAAGGCTCCACCTACAAATACTATCACACTGGACGTAAGATATAACCTATGAATTTTGGGAGGACACAAATATTCAGGCTGTAGCAAGGTATTTGAAGCCTGTGGTACATGGACAGTAACTATACGAACAGCTCAGCTCATTACTAAATTGAATAAATACTCACATTAAGCCCCTAGCAGAAGAAAATGTGTCCATTTTGAGGCATAAAAATTATTTACCTTAGTCTATATTGTACTACACAAGATTTGGTAAGACATCTTTCTACCAAAAAATTTACAAAGAAGCAAGAAAATGACAACACTATTTCAAGAGAGAAAACTTTCAATAGAACCAGACTTGGACATGGCACAGATGTTGTTAACTACCAAATAGAATATTTAAAATAACAAAGTTAATGTGTTAAATCTTTAGTGGAAATGATGGAATACGCATGATCAGATGAATAATTTCAGCAAAGAGATGAAAACTACAAAAAAGAATCACATGGAAATACTAGAAATGAGTACACAGTAAGAGAGGTGAAGAATGTCTTCAATAGGCTCACCAATAGCCCAGGAAAGAAAACACAAAGAGACAAACAAGAGTGAAAAGATCAGAACAGAGGATCTAAGAGGTGTGCAAAAATATCAAATTATCTAACATATGTGTAATTAGATTTCCAGAAGGAGAAGGAAGGAAGAACAGAGCAGAAGAAATATTTGAAGAGACAATGCCCAAGAATTTTCCAAAATTAATGACAGATACACAGATCGAAGAACCTCAGAGAATACAAAGCAGGAAAAATGCCCAAAATATACTAGCAAACAAAAATACCTAGATATATAGTATGCAAACTGCTGAAGCTTAAATAGAAAATCTTGATGTCATCACAAGAAAACTTACTTCTGCCTTCCAAATTTTATACAGGTGCGTCTGATTGGCCAAAACCTAAATCACATCCAGGATTGTAGATTCAGCAAAGGGGTCTGAAAGATGTAGTTGTAAACTTTCCAGACTACAGAACTAGAACACACGCAGCAGGATAGTGGCATGGATTTTGAGTACCAAGTCAGTACATCCACCATGGAATGTACATGTAGATAAAATTTTGCTGTATCATGTGGTTTATTTTTTATGTGTACAATATAAATATTTAAAAATGCATAAATATAAACAAATATAAGTGTATAATTATATGAGAAATTACAAATTGAAAATTACAAATGCAGTATATATACATATACTAATTTTAGTAGTTATTCAATGATTTGTGTCTAAAAAATTTACAATTTCTACTACTATCATCAATATTTGAGAGTATATATTTCCCCACATCTATGCTAACAATCAGGGATAAGAGTTTTAAACTTTTTCTAGTCTGTTTGGAGAATTGGAGAAAAGTGATTTATTATTACTTTAATATGTATTTTCATATTACTATGAAATTTATTATTTTCACATGTTTCTTGGTCATCTGAACTTCTTTAAATTGCCTATTTATATCTTTTATTCTTTTCTTTTGAGTTATTTATCATTTCTTTTCCACTTTATTAGAGGTCATTTTTTAATTATAGATATTAATTATTGAAATGTTATTGCATGACTTTTTTTATCTTGTCTTTGGTTTTATTGCCATAGATTTTAATATTGAAAGCTCAAATACATCTATATATTTTTAATAGCTTCTGGGTTTCCATTATTGGTTAAGATCTCCCCTACGTTAGATTGTACATGTAGTCTCTTATATTGTATTGTAAAACAATTATTATTATAATAATTATTACTACATTTACATATGCAATGTATCAGAAAGTTTTCTTTTAATGGCTAAGAGTGGGATCCAATTTTACTTTCTTCTATTTTAATAGCTAGTAGTGATAGCACTGTGTATTAAATTCTCACTTTTTTTCATTTTGTAAAACCACTACTTCAGTCAAGTATTATATTATCACATATAATAGGATATATTTCGGATTCTATCTTCTGTTTTACTGAGTAACGTCAGTCCATAGCTATGCCGATATCATCTTTGTTTTCCCAGTATCTTTGTACTAAGTTCTGATAGCCTGCTAAACACGTCTCCTCCTCTCTGTTATTCTTTTTTTATAATTGTCATGGTTATTTTTGGACCTTTCTTCCATGTAAAATGTAAGATAATCTAATTCCAACAAGAAACTCTAGTGGAATTCTAAGGAAATTTTAGTACATTTTATATTGTTTGGAAAGATTGACACTTTTATCGTGGCAATTCCTCCAATCCAAGAATTTATCCATATGCTCAAATCTTGACACGTCTTTCACTAAGATACTACGGCTTTCTGCATATAAATCTTGTGACTTTTATTATATTTATTTTTAATATTTTATAGTTTCTATATTCCTGTTATAAATGGAATATGTCCTCTTGGTTTCATTTTTAGGTGCTAATTGCTGAAATAGAGTAAAAATATTGATACTTGTATACTTATCTTTTATCCAGTTGCTTTGTCAAATACTCTTACAGATTTTCTTTTCTATTGTAACCAAACTCTCCTTGAATTTTCTAGTTGTATAATCATATTATTTACAAAATTGATAGTTTTATCACTATTTCAAATAATTGAACCAGTTATTTAAATTTTATGTTATTACAGTCATTAGAATCTTCAAATTAATGTTAAATAATAATAGTGACATCAATACCCCTGACTAGATCCTGACTTTTAAATAAAATGATTTTATTATTTTTCCCTTTAGGATAATAGTTGCTACCGGTTTTTGGTAAAGAGTCAGTCATATTTAAGTCTTTCCCTGCATTCTAATTTTACTCAGAATTTATAAGGAATGGCCAATGAATCTTAACAATCATATCATATTTTTACCATCAGTTATTATATTAATATGATTTTTCCCTTTTAATCTGTTAATGTAATAAAATATCTTGATCAAATCTGGCAATGTATCAAATTAATAGTAAATACAAATAAGTAGAATTTATTTTAGGACTACAGTGGTAGTTCCACAGGAGAAAAAACTTACTTTCTAATATTTGGTGCAGTTGTTCATATTTTTTCATTTTTTATTTGTTTATATTTTTAATTTGTTTATATTTTATGATTATATTTATAAATGAGATCAGTCTATATCTCTTTTTCAGGGGGATACTGTCTTTATCAAGTTTTAGTTTTAAACTTATTCTGGGTTCACAAAATTATTCAGAAACCTTTCCAGTTTTACATTGGCCTGAAATAACACATATTTTAAAAATACAAAACAAAGTTTGAAAACAAGAAAGGAAAATTCTTAGGTGCCTGAACCAAAAATGGAAACACAAAGCTGGAGTGATGAGTAGGAGTTTAAGCCAGAATGAGTTCCCTACATAAAAGTGAGATTCGTGCTGGGCCATCTATTTCAAGGGCTAAGGCTTAGAAAAATTTTACCTTACTAAATTGAGAAACCAAGATTCTTATCATCTGCCTGAGGCCTTACTTGGAATAAAAAATTACCTTTTGACATTGAAACACCACACCTGTGCAATGCTAGAGAGTAGAATACAAAACATATTACCCATATAAACTCAAGCCAAAACATTAATATTAAGTTATATTAAAACCGCTTGACCTATATGGGCTCTCAGTCAAAACAAAGGCCTTTGGGCATGCCTCCAAAACCTATAGAACAACCTCTGCTGGAAAGGTACTCAGTCAAAAATTAGAAACTACATTTGCAAACAAATCACCACGAGGGAGATTCAGTAGATGCAACAAACAGGAGAACAAACAATTCAAAACTAAAACTGAAAAATACAGTAATTGAAAATTTTAAAGTCAATGAATAAATTAAATAGCAGATGAGATCAGCTAAAGAGAATTGATACTTTGGAAGAGCAACAGAAAATATGGAAAAAACATGAATAAATATGAATAATGGGATAGGAGGCACCAATTTATGTCTAAAAGGAGTTTCATGAAGAAAGAATAGAAAGAATTCTATACGCTGTATACGAAGAGTTAATAAAGGGGAAATTTCCAGAATAAAAAAATGAGTTTCCAGGTTAAAATATCATGCTGAATCCCAAATGTAACAAGTTAAAACAAATCGCAACTGGATAAGTCATACATACTAAAATGAAACTGAACATCAGAGATTAAAAATAATTTTAAAATAACTTTTAATACATGGTATAACTTCTTCATATACCATGTCCTCAACGTTTGTGTATACTTCTTCCATTAACTACTTTATTCCTTTCTTGCTTTAAGTAAATCTTCCTCTCACCTCAGGACTCTGTTTCAGCAAACACAGTTTTATTCCACGTCCCAAAAAATATAGGTGACCTAGTTTCACAAGCACACTTAGAAACTATTGTTTTTCCAATTTTTTGTGAAAATCCATTCTCTGAGATTTTGCCATCTTATTATAGCACTCTTTCTACCTCTCGCCATTGTTGTTATTGATTTTCCTGATTGTTATTCATCATTAATATATAGAGATTCATGAACAGAAAGTTCAATGAGATGGAAAATTTCAGTATCTGAAAAATGGTCTCTTAAGATGTTCATCTAGTGTGATGTTCAACTGACTTCAATCTATTTCAGTCACAGTCTGGTCCTCTGTCACTGGCCCAGTATTGCCCTATATTTTGAAATAGCAACTAATTAAGTAGTACCAGACTTCATAGTCTCACATATAAATTATCTTACTAACATTTTTCAATTACCTCAATTATGAATCCTTCCTTTTTCCTCCAAAAACTCAATCCTAAATCAACCCAATGTCTATAATTTGTAATTACATACCTAGACTACTAGCTCTACCTGGTTAAAAATAAGCCAGACAGATTAGTGCCCAATTCAGGGTCTCCGTGCTCACCTGGGCTCTTGATATTGCCTGCCATTTCTTCCACATTTCTCCAGTTACTCTTTCTTCTCATACTCACAATAATTATTTTATACCTTCATTACTCTCATCACGTTTCTTCCCCATCATGGCCCTATACTCATCCTTTACTTCATAGGAAATAGATGCTCGGTTGAGTTAACTATATTAAATGTTCTTCATATGGAAGAATGACACATTGAAAATTAAAATGTAAATGAAACTGGAAAAAGATTTTTAATATCTATAATAGGCAGTGGCTGATTTGTAATATAAAGAAAACAGACATAAATAAGAACAAGAGGAATATTTCCATTTAAAAATGGGCCAAGTATATGAGCATCCATGTGACTAGTTAAATGAGATATCATTCTTTCATCCTTCAAGCTACCCAACACTGGGCGTGGCAGGGACTAGTTTGACAAGTGTGCAAGGAAATTGCTACTATCTGCAGGTGATGGGAATCACCTGTTGTATACCAAACAGTTACACCAATTTAGATACTAAATACCTGGGTTTTACATTTTAATTCCACTTTTAGGAACCCATCCAAAAAGTTTGGAGCAGATTTCTTTCTCCTAATGTTATAAGAAAAAGTAGGGATGGAATATAAAACTAAAGACTGAAGTTTGAGTAACAACTATTTATAGGGTCTGAGATAAATGAAATAAACCACTCAAGAGACAGCAGAGACTTTCAGGGAGGTAGAAGGGAGCTAGAAAGGGCAATATCAAGGAAATCAGAGGGGAAATAAAATTCTAACCGGACATCGACAGTGTCAACTTCTATAGAGAATAAATTAACATGATTTTCAAATAGATGAAATGAGCTGACCCACTTGAAAGCTGATATTGGAATACTGTTGAGTACTTTTTTGACACTTCCTATCATTTTTGGAAATTATAAAATGCACCTGTTGCTCACCAACTGGTTAAACCTCCATGAGGAGTGAATACACATACACATTGGCTGTTGCCCTTTTAGAGTCTCTTGTATTCAAATCAAAACCAGATAAGAGAGAGATCTAAAGTTTGAATCTCAGCCTTTTCACAAGGCAATGTTACATTGTTATTTTGCTCTAAGCCATCAAAATAAAAACTATCCAAGAAGTCTGCTGCTGCTATACAGGTCATCTGGAAAGTCCAGGGAAGGTCCCTGAGCTGCTGCTGGGAAAGGAAAATTGTCCTCTGGACCGTGAGCTGGCGTGTTTGTCTGCTGAGTGGCTTCAGTGGTTTCATTTGTTGCTGAAAGAGCCAAGAGAAAGGGATAAATGGGACTGTAATCCACACCACAATGAATGGGATGAGAACAGGAGCCAAAAGAGTATTTTATATGTGTGCTGCCCCTTCTGGCACACCGAACTGATGCACAGATTGTATGAGCTTTTAATCACCATTTAAACGTGAGCAAGCCAACCTGGGCATTCATTAGGTTTTTATACAGCTTGCTGATAACCCAAAGGGGCTAGCACTTATAATTCCAAATTATAACTTTCAAAGCGTAGAGATGTCATGGCATGAAGGGTGAACACCTTCCATATTCTTATGTCCTGTGTACGTTCAGTGGATGTTCACAGAGAGAAAACACTAGATAGAATACTTAGAAACCAATTTCTGTTTTCAGACAGACAATCTCTGATTAAGCACTGACTCCATTTCAAATCGTGAAAATAGGCTGGAGACATACCGTGGTTTGGATCTCTGAGATTCAGATTGTTAGTATAACACTGAGCATAGAAAATTCTCTCTTCTCTTTGACGTCTTTTTTTCCTTGATCCTAAAGTGCTAAGAGAGTAAAAAACCAAAAAATAAATTATAGGAATATTCCATTAAAGATATCAAATGATTAGCAAAGATTAAAAAAAACTCAATTTTTATGGAAATCTTATGAGGAAATATGATGAAGTAGAATTCTTCTCTTTAGTAAGAGAGAAAATTGTCCCAAACCTTCTGGATGAAAATAGGAACCCAATACCTTAATTCCTTATTGACTTAACAGTTATGCTCATAGGAATTAATCCTAAGGGTCTAATAAGACAAGTGTCTAATATCTAAGCATAGGATAATTACAGCTTATGCTGAAATATTTAAACAACTTAAATGTTTAACAGTGATTGAATTGTATTCTATTCTATGAATGTTGATTTAATCAGTCCTTTCAAATGTGTGGAAGCGAGCATATTTGACATAAGAACATGTCATATGTTGTTTTTCTCACTAACATTTTAACATGAAAAATTTTCAAATCTACAGAAAAGTTGAACAAATTGTGCAGAGAACACCCACAAAACTGCCACCTAAATGTTGTAATTGACATTATCCATCTATCCATCCCTGTCTCCATCTATCTTTTTTCAAATGCATTTCAAAGTAAAATGCAGACATCAGTCCACTTTTCCCTAAATATTCTAGCATGCGTGTTATTTACCAGAGTTCAATATTTGGTGTTCTTTACTTAGGTGAAATTTACATACAACCAAATGTACAAATCTTAAGTGGACCATTAGATGAATTTTGACACATACATACATCTGTGTAACCCAAACCCCTGTCAAGAGATAGAACCCACCTCAAAAAGTTCCTTCTTGCCCTTTGCTCAGTCTCGGTCCCATTCTGCCAAGGTAGTCACTTTTCTGGCTTTCTTTTTTCCATCAGAGACGAGCTTTGACTGTCCTAGAGCTTCATATGAATGAACTCTCACAATATGTACTTTTTTGGGCAAAGCTTGTTTCACTCAGCATCATTTTTTGAGAGCTATCTATTGTTGGGGGTATAGGTGGTTCGGTTTTTTTATTATTATTTCTGAGTATTAGTACGATGTATAAATGCACCACAGTTTGTTTATCCCTTCTCCTGTTTTTGGATACCTGGTCTAGGAAACATGTAATGTGCTCTTAAATGAAAAGAAAAAGATTGCAAAATAGGATAGGTCATATGGTTTTGTATTTGTAAAACAACAGACACAAACACACACACACACACACACACACATATATCACTAAGACATATTACCATTCAGATGTCTGAGACTCAGCTAGTTGGATATAAATACACATATATAAATACTTTTGAGTGCTATCTATTTAGAAAGCTGAGAGCATAGTCACCAACACCATAACAGAGTATAACGGTATCCCCTCGGTGGTAGAATTTGGGTGATTAACTTTTTACCTGCATGGTTTCTAGCTCTTCTACAATTAGCATTCAATTACTAACAATTTGCCCTTGTTTTATTATTAGACTGCATGTGATGGGAATGTAGGGAGCTGAGATTTTAGAGAAAACACTGAGCTATAATACGAGTCTCTTTCCCTGAAATCAACTGGCAGAAGAGAAGTAGAACTGCTTGGCTGGGAGAGCTGCGACATGCTCATCTCCCCACAGAGATGGGTTGGGTTACTGTGAGGTGACCAGAGTGGCGTCTGTGGAGAAACAGCTTGTGAAAATCTCCTCTCCAAACAAAGACTCAGACGGCAGTCCTGCGCCTGGATTAGAAAGCCACCTCGTAAAATCCCCCAAAGTTATTTTTTCTCTACTTTGCAAAGATTGTGAATTAACCTTTTGTTGTCTCCTAAGGAGAACAGGGTAAAGAAAAAATGGAAGATTTTACTAAAGGTGATTGAGAATAAAGAGTACCAAGGGAGAGGGAAATCCTGAGTTTGTATGAAATTATGAAAGGATAAAAAAATAGTGCTAACTAAATGCGTCACCTCACATCATGTTTAAAGCCACGTGAGGTACATTGGGTAAGTTTAATTTTACAGCCGTGTTGGAATAGTTAAGTGACGCGACTTCGCAGAAATCATAGAAAGTGGTAGCTTAGGACCCTGGTGCCTTTATTTATAAAGCCAACTCTCCATGCTGTGTCTGTTGAAGACCTTCAACTACGTCACAGTATTTAAAACATTTTTTTGAGTTACATCTTAATTTCAGACCTGGTGAGATTTGTTTGTCATTAAAGCCAAAATAGACAATTAGCTCAATGGTCTTCATGAGGATGTCAAGAAGAGAAAAGAGCATCTCACCTCCTGTGCTTGAACCTTCCTGAGCAGCCCAGGTAGTTCACTTCCCTGTTCTTGGAAAACAGAATTGGAGTGTGAAGAGCCAGCCCTGATTTCTCTCTCTCGTCTCTCTTACTCAGAAGGGAAGTGATGGAGTATGGGATTATTGATGAGACAGGAACAGAAGGCAGCCTTGCCCACTTTTGATTTGAGTTAAGCTATTGCATGAGGCTTAGGCAGGGTCACTTGAGGGCCAGCAGACACCTCTGTTCCATGGGTACCACAGGTCTCCCTGTGCATTTATTCCTTCTTATGCAAAAAGAGTCCAGTGAGATCTTTTGCTGATCCACTGCATGGGCCTCAGAGAGCAGCCCTTGCAGCCACAGGAGGACCAGAAGATCCCGCAGTTCCCTGGGCCTGGTAGGAAGACCATCTGGCAGAGTAGGCAGAACACTGGATGTGGAGTCAGAAGATGACTTTGAATCCTGGCCCTACCCAAGGGGTCTTGGCTCTTAAACTCTCCAAGTCTTAGTTTTCTAATATGGATGGAAAATCAAGTAAAATTACTTATCATGTTAAAGCATTTGCTACACATCCTAGTTTTAACGTCCCCAATTAGAATAATGTACTTAGATTCTTTATAAAGCACCTGTTTGTTTAACATCTCGTGCTAGGCATTGATGACTATATGAAGACAATTCAATGATCACAAATCTAGACTCCAGAGTTAGACTGTCTCACTTTGAATCCCAGCTCTAATACTGATTATTGGCAAGAGATTCAGAGGTTATTTAACCCCTCTGCTCATTTTTCTCATCTGTGAAATAAGGATGATAAAAGCACCTTCCTCGTGGGGTTATTATGAGTATTAAATGAGTTAATATATGTAAAGCACTTCGGACAGCTCTAGTAAGTGCTATATATCTGGCTATTATTAGTATCGTTAGACACAGTGTCTGCTTAAGGACAGGAATAATTACAGAGATGAGAATTACAAAGATGAGTTATTTTGATGGAGGTATGAGTACAAAGGAAGTAGGGCCAATTTGTATATAAGCTAGAAACTTAACCTACCTTATTTGACATGAGAATTAATCAACCAGCCAACATAGCTATGTGTCACAACCAAAGAAATGTAGAGAAGCCATTCTCTGTCCAGGCTGTCTAGGTCTTGGCTGGTTCGGAGTCCTGAGCTGAAGTTTGTTTAACTAGGGCCACGGAGTTCCTAAATGGATGCCTTAGACTCTATCAGCCACTACAAGTAGCAGCTTGAGGAGGGTGGAATGGGAGGGGTCACAGAGAAAGGGCTATAGACTCTTTATGGTTAACTCAGGGGTCAACGTCACTGGCCTGGTCCAGCTGTCTGTATAATCCTCTCTCTTCTCAGAAGCACAGCAATGCTTGCTGACTTTTTCCGTTGCACCTCCCTATTCTTTTTTCCAGATTTACTTCTCCTGGGGGAGAGATTAGGAAGAATAAAAGAATTGCACAACTTTTCCCCTTTCTGGCTTCTCTAAAATTATACTGAGGTACTGACCACAAAACACCAGCAACTCAAAAACAGGAGTCTGCCAAGAGTCAGTGCCAGGATAGAGAACACACACTAGGACCAGCTGGAGCAGGCAGGACAAGATCAAGAAGGCAAGCCAGAGTCAGACACCAGCTGTCAGTCCTGAAATTTCTAAGAGCCAATTGGGGATAAATACCTGAAAACAAAGAAAACAAAAACAAAAAAAGGAAAGAGCAGAGGCAAAAGGTGACAGTGGAAGAATTACTGAATTATTTCTAGGTAATATTTTAAGAAATAGAATCATCTTTTAAAAAAATAGAATCAGGCTGTGTTCACAGTTATCCTATGGGACTTCTTAAAGATAGCAATTAGCTGGATTTCACAGAAATAATTTTTTTACACTACTTACCTTTGGAAAGAAAGTTATAGACTACTAAGAAGGAATTAAAAACTGAAGAGAGTATTCTGAAGGGAGAGAGAAATTCTTAGGCGTTTGTTTTCTACCTATGTTCAATTAACCATTTGTGGAACAGACAGCCCATGTGGAGAAGCCCAAAGAACCATGAGGTTGAGTCAGACAGCATGGCCAGAGAGGCGGGGTGTCTGGAGGTGGGATGATAGACCCCCCGTGGCATCAGGATGGAGTGTCATCTCTCTCTTGGCTCAGGGGGACACCTGGAGCCTGTTCTCTGCAGGACCACCCACGTACAGTTGCACAGGCATTCCCCTTCCAAACTCCACTTCTGTTCTTGATGTCAAGGATACAACCTCTTTTTAAAGAAGCCTTATGGCTGTCTTAGGCCATTGAAAAGAAGGAAGTTCCTACTGGGGACAGTTCAGATAGGACTCGGCAAATTCTTGGGACACAGACATTCTTGCTGCTGACTGATCAACAGGTGATAGGTGGGCATCTTTAGATAGGATCTTTCTCTGTATGATAAGCAGAAGGACAACCAAGGTACTCCTCTGGAGATGTATACAGAGCTGTCTTCAGTGTAAGGGACTCTGCGATTACTGGTCAGCTCAAGATGGACAGCAATCTCTCTGGCAGAGATGAGGCCAGCTCTCAACTCCTGTGCATTTGGTCCTTCTCAGGTGTGTGGGGCTCCACTGACCTCCTCCCAGGTCATGCTTTCTCCCCATTCCAGCCCCATCTTCCCTTATGGGGAGACAATGGTCTGGCTTTTCATCTAATCTCCTTCTAAGCTATGACTAATGTCATAAACTCTATCCTTGATTCCTTCAGGACTTAGTTCTTTTTGCTCTCAAAGTTTGCGTTGACAATCTTCTTAAAAAAGACAAATTTCTTCGCCATTTGTGGGGCCAGCTGGCTGATACTTGTGCTTGATCTTCTTTCTGTTCTCCAGTTCCATGATCTCGTTTCCCCCGTACAACTCCAAATATATCAGAACATGTGCTGCCTTTGGCCTTTTTCACACAGCTCACCTTATACAGATACACTGAGATCTAGTGACCCTTGCACAGAAAGCTGATAAAAATGACTCCCATTAAAAGTTCAGGCATAGCCTCCCTAGAAAATAGCTCCTGGGGACAGACAAATGTATAGAGTTCAATGAAGTCCCATATGTTTAAAATTCAATTTCCCCAGAATTGGTAGGTGATCATTTCAAACACTGGATTTCTTCATTATTGGGTCAGCATGATCTACTTTAGGCCCTGGGCCCAGGGCCCCATTATAACACACCCAAGCATTTCCACCTCTAGCTCAGTGTCCCTAAAGTTGTGTCTTTTGCTCTTCCTTATTCCAACCCCAATTCAAAGGAATTAAGGCAATTTCTCCTACCCACAGATCCCCAAACTGCCCTGGCACCCCACCTTTTGATAGATTCAACCTTTGAGGATTTAGGGAATTTAAGAAGTGGAGGATGAGATGAAAGAGGAAACAAGGAAAGACTTCAAAAGGACCCATTCCTGCTTAGACAGTGAGTGAACAGCGTTAGAAGTCAACACAGGAACCACTTCAGATCCATGCTGGAGTGAGTGTGAATGTGGGGAGTGAGTAAAAGGCATCCAGTCACTTATTCTAGCTCTCAAGCTCTCTCTTTTCTCTCATGCTCTCTTTTATCAGCCCAAGTGTCCCCAATGATTCCCTTCATGTGGGCAATTAAGAGTCTTGCCCATTCCTTCTTCATGTCCCTGTGGAAGGCAAGTTCCGACTAGCATAATTAGGAGGCCCTAACGCTGCCTTATCCGCTGAGAAACTGACCAGGTCAAAAGCTCGACAGTTCCTCAGATTGGAGGGCCTGTGAGCGTTTCACACCCCAGCTTCATTATGTCAACTTTTACTTTCAGAGAATGTTTTTAAAGGACTCAATTGCTGTAGGTGTTTCTGGTTTGGTTGGTGTGAGGGAGGAAAGTTCTGGCCCAGCTCGTTGCTCTAACAGCCTGGGCCTCAGTTAGGAAGAGTTCAGAAGCCCGTGTTTTCTTTTCTGTTCATTCCAAGGACCAGTTAGAAGTGTAGTGGTCATGATTTGCTAAATCATCTTGGAAACATTTTTTAGAAATTTTACCTTGGAGTTAAAAGCACTATGTGTAGGAAACCCTCATCTGTGAGCTGAATAGAAATATGCTTTTCCAAGAGAAATGGGAAAAATTCTTTAGCACAGACCTCCTCGTGGTGTTGACCCAGTTAGGGCATGGTATAACACATCCTATATTTAGACCAGTAATGTTCACTCAGGCTACTGACCATGAGTTCATTTACTCAGTTGACAGAATAGTCCAAATTCAAACCAGGGCACTTTGTTTCAACACGATAAACACTGCAATAATAATGTGTTTACATTCCCCTTATAAACTAACTAATTTGAGTGCATTGCTTAAGCAAACATTTGAAGTGTCATACTTTGTAAATTAGGATGTACCTGGGAAAGCAGTGAAGCGTAACATCATACAAGCATTCCCAGAATTTCAGAATGAAAAGGAAACTTATAAATAAAAAATTGAACCCTAAAAAGTGAAATTAAAGTAATGGATTCACCAACATCACAGGTATAAAAACACTAGAACCCATTCTGATTTCTATTTTTTACTTTTTAAATTATGAAATATTTCAAACTCATAGAAAAGAATAGATAAGAACATAATCCAACATTCTTGATATAAAGTTTTACCATATTTTAGTCAAGGATTGTTTAATCTGAATTTTAAAACCCTATGCACGCCTCACTGATCCTCTTTCTCTGTCTTCCTCCTCAGTGTTAACCATTCCTCTCAATTTGCTGTTCATCATTTCCAGATATGTTTTAATGTTTTAAATAATATTTAATTAACCCTAAATATATATATAATATTTTTCATGTGTTGAAACTTTTTCTGTTTGTATTTTTGTCTTCATGTTTTCTGCAATGTTAGAATTCTATATAATGAAGAATATAAAAAATGATGCTGAAGAACAGCCACACACTGAGAGAAAATATTTACCAAAGACACATCGGATAAAAGACTATTATTCAAAATACGCAAAGAACTCTTAAAACTCAACAATAAAGAATACAAATAACCTGATTTTAAAATGAGCCAGAGGCATCTATAGCACCTCACCAAAGAAGATATACAGATGGCAAACAAGCACGTGAAAAGATGCTCCACATCATATGTCATCAGGGAAGAGCAAATTAAAACAACAACAATGAGATACCACTGCACACCTATTAGCATGGCCAAAATCCAGAACCCAGACAACACCAAGTGCTGGTGAAGATGTGGAGCAACAGGAAGGCTCATTCATTGATGATGGGAATGCAAAATGGTACAGACCCTTTGCAAGACGGTTTAGTGATTTCTTACAAAACTAAATGTACTCTTACCAGAGGATCCAGCAATCGTGCTCCTTGGTATTTACTCAAAGGAGTTGAAAACTTATGTCCACACAAAACTCTGCACATGCATGTTTATAGCAGCTTTATTCATAATTGCCAAAAAATGGAAACAATCAAGATGCCCTTTAGTAGGTTAATGGATAAATAAACTGTGGTACATCAGGACAATGGAATATTATTCAATGCTAAAAGGAAACGAGTTATCAAGCCATGAAAAGACACAGAGGAACCTTAAATGTATATTACTAAGTGAAAAAAGTCAATCTGAAAAGGCTACATACTATATGATTCCAACTATATGACATTCTGGAAAAGGCAAAACTATGGAGACAGTAAAAAGATCAAAGGTTGCCAGAGGTTGGGAGGCAGGAGGATGAATAAGCAGAGCACAGAGGATTTTTAGGATGCTGAAGATACTCTGTATGATACCATAGTGATGGATACGTGTCATTTTGCATTTGTCCAAACCCGTAGAATGTAAAACACCAAGAGTGACACCTTCATGTGAACTATGGACTCTGCATGATTATGATCTGTCAAGGTAGGGTCATCAGTTGTAACAAATGTTCCACTCTGGTGGGGGATGTTGACAATGGGAGAGGCTATACATGTGTGGGGGCTAAGAGTATATGGGAGTCTCTGAACCTTCTACTCAATTTTGCTGTGAACCTAAAACTGCTCTAAAAATATAAAGTCTTGATGAAAAATGTCTTTAAAAAACTTGAGCCCAATTGGCAAAAGAAAAATAATAATACTGATATTATATATATTTATATATATTATATATTTATATTGAAGTATTAATGATGTATGAATGACTCATCACTTATTTTCTTGCTGGAGCTACTAGGTAGATAAGATATGAGATCCCAAGATATGAGCTTTCCAGAAAGTGAATGTGAACATTAACATTTAAGAGATGGGTGGAGCAGCCCACAAAGAAGTCAGAAGGAACAGAAGTGCAGAAGAAAAATAGAAGAATGTGATGTTATCATCAAAGTATGAGAGCAGCTAGCAGTGTCAAAGTGACAGACACTATTTTAGGGAATATTATGAGAACTTCAGAGTTTTCATGTAGGAAGGAGAGAGGGGAACTGAAGAATTTATTTTCCCACAAGATATGCAAGCATTCAACCCTTTGCTCAGCCCACGGTCCCAAAGGCACACAATTAAGTTCTTTCATTTAGAGAAACTTATGAGAGTATCCAGAAGGAAAGAATTTCAGGCGTTATAATTCTTCACATGCACAATCTCTATAAAATGGTTCACAGCACAATTTCTTCTTGTCTATTATTTACATCTCTAAGAGTATCACTTAAAAACATTGTTTGTCAAAACTAAAGCCTGTATAAATCCTCACACACTATATTACGCTGCCTCCTCCAAAAGAAACTTGAGTTTGGGTTTAAAGCCAGTTGGGATTCCATCATCAGCACTTAATAGTTCCAACATTGGGCAAGTTATTCAACCACCATGAGCTTCACTTTCCTCTCTTGTAAGTGGAAATGATAGTGTTGCTTTGAGGATAAGTCAGATAATGCATGTAGTCAGTACTTAACGACTTGCAATAGTACTAAAGCTCTCATAATATATTTTAAAATACCATTGTTTTTACTTTTGTTACTCTTCCTCTCAATACCTATATCCAGGTCTTTTGTGTTTGAAAAGTACCTGTAGAGGCTGGCCCGGTGGCACAGCAGTTAAGTTCTCAGGCTCCGCTTCTGTGGCCCGGGGTTCACCGGTTCAGATCCCAGGTGCAGACCTACATACCACTTGTCAAGCCATGCTGTGGCAGGCATCCCACATATAAAGTAGAGGAAGATGGGCATAAATGTTAGCTCACGGCCAGTCTTCCTCAGCAAAAAGAGGAGGATTGGTGGCAGATGTTAGCTCAGGGCTAATCTTCCTCAAAAAAAAAAAAGTACCTATAATCATGCTCTGACTCACATACACTTATTATAACTGGTGTTAGTATAAACAATGTGGCATCTCCCTGACAAAATTGAGCCCCTGCCTTTCACAGAACTTTTTTTTTTTTTTTGCCCTCAGCACTTCAGTGGTATCTGACTCCTACTAATACACCACATTAAGGAACTGAAGGACAGAATCATGATAACCTCGACAGATGCAGAAATAATGAAATTCAACATTCATTTATGATTTTTTTAAAAAACAAATACTCTTAGCAAATCCAGTTAGACCAGACATTCAATAATCTAATAATGAATATCTACCAAAAAAAACAAAACTTCAGCCAATATACTTCGTGATGAAATAATGAAATTTATTCCCTTTGAAATTGGGAACAGGGCAAGGATGTTATCACTTTTATTCAACAGTTGCTCAAGTTCATAGTAAATGCAGTAAGGCCACAAAAAAGACATGAAAAGTATAATGTTTGAAAATGGAAAAATAAAAGTCAACTTCTACTATATGCAGATATGATTATCTATGAAGAAAACAAAATAATTCACAGATAAATCGTGAGTCTTAAAGAGAGTTTTGCAAGATTGCTGTATATGAAATCAGTATATAAAAATCAGTTCACTTCCATATATCAGAATGTGTTAGGAAATGAAATTTAACAAATGCTTTTGTGATGGCATCATAATATCATATACCCAGGATTAAATCTAACTAAAGTTGCTCTCGACCTGTATACAGAAAACTGCAAACATTAAGAGAAATTAAAGAAAACCCAGTTCTAAATTGTGTTATAAATATGAATAGATTGGAACACTCAATCTTATACGTATGTTAATATGAAATGATGTAATCTAAACTCTGATTTTTTTTTTTTGACAAGCTGATTCTAAAGTTTATAAGGAAATGCAAAGGATTTAAAAGAGTCAAGACTTTCTTAAGTCTTAAGCTGTTGTGTCTTTGGGGACAATTTTTATAGGCAAATCATATCAGTTGAATTTGTCTACTAAACCCCTAATTTCAACTTGGGGACAAGGAGGGACAATGTGATACAAGCAGTAGATAGAGCCCACTAGCTCCTAATCCTGGTAGCCAAGTGCTATGAGTATAAACCAGGACGTAAGGATGATTAAAGTCTTCAAAAGAAACTGAAATAGCAAAGGGAGGAGAGGCTGTGGTCCAAGTGTTGCAGCGGGAGTCCCACCTCTGCAGCCTGGAATGATAACACTGGGCAGGAAGGTCTGGGGCTCTCTCGCTCATCTGCCCGAGTGGCGGTTGGCGACTTTCCAATTAGAAATTAGATAAATGCTAGAAGTGCGGATGTAGGAAGATGAGAGAATGGAGCTTTCCGGTTCCCTCACCCGACTCTCTGTGTGGGAGGTGCTAAAAATACAGGCGCTGGCTACAAGGCAAATGAAGTTTCTCAGACCTATGCTATTGCTTTTAATTCAGAAAAATTCCATTGTTACATGTAAGGTAATCTTTCTATTCTTGCAGGCAGTTCTTCTGCCTTCTCAAAAGAGCTGGGCCAGGCTTTCATTCAGCTAGTTTGTGATTTTTTTTAATTATGTTGAGATGATAAGGTCTCAAATAATTTTCTACTTGGAAAAGTAGATAATTTTAAAGTAGAGCATTAAGGCTACCAATAGAGATACAGATCGTTTATTAGTAAACTATAAAAAATTATTTTGACATGATTTTTTAAAGGAAAACGTAACTTTGCTAGATGAGAACTGAGGAAAAGCAATAGAGAGAAATAAGCTGGAACAAAAATATATTTTAAGAGTTTTCCACTAAACACTTCAGGTATAGCTGATATCCAGATATCAGCTTCAGGCATAGCTGGATCCAGATGCTTTCACAGTATGACCAGAAAACTATCTGTATCCATCTCTCATCCTGAATTTCTCTGCATTATCTTCATTGTCTGAAAGACTTTTCCCACGTGGTGGTAAAGATGGACACAAGTAACTCAAGTCTTCCTTCTACATAGGTCACAACTCCATGTTGACCTAAATCACACAGACAAAAAATGTGGAAGGGGGTTCCCCAGTGTAGTGCTTTGCTGATGAACATTTTTTCCACTGCAAAATAATTATTCACTAAGTGGAGCTGTGATAAACACCTATTGTTTAGAAAATATTTGCCACGCTTCTGACATCACCAGTCTTGCCAATATCCCCACCTTATTCTTAGAAGACACTTGGGTTGTCTTTGCTACTGAAGTCCACCTCCTTGCTGGGTCTTCGCACTCCCAGCTGGCTAGAAGCCACTGGAAACTGTGGTGTACCACGTTTTTTTCCATGGAAATTCTGGTGATTTTAAACCAGCAGTATTTTTCAAGTTGCCGTTTTTCTATTTAATAAAGTACTTAATATGCGTGAATTTTAAAGATGTGGCCCATAATTATTTGGCTCATATTTTGGGCTACTTTTGTCCCCCACAGCAGTCTTAATGAGATGCCTTAATTCCACAAGTAAACTTCCCCACCACTAAGTCATTCAACAGCCATTTACTAAGTACTCTCCAATTAGGCTTTAATTCTTTAGGCACAGGGTAAGTTAATTCACAAGTAAATTAGAGTCTCTGTCCACAAGATTCCAGCGTAATGAATCTAATTTCCCCAAATTCAGACCTATCTCTTCTCGCCCTGATCTAGGCTTAGATTCACCCCTATGTAAGAAATTTAAATTTTGTCAACAAAAGTTCATATTTCGCATTAACCAAAGTTGTTATTTGAAGGCAAATTCCAAAAAGTGTGGTCTGATCCAGATGACACCATGCATAGCAAACAGCCCCAGGCCAGCTGCAGTTCTGAGTCGCATTTCAGCAAATAGAGCATGCATATGAAGTCTGACCCTCAGGCAAGCTCTCTGCAACTTCATTAAAATAGTGAATGTCATAAACTCCTGAAAACTAGCCCATGTGTCAGAATCTCTAACCAACGCGGTGCTCCCATGTGCTGTGCTTGAAACAACTTAAAATAAAAGAAAAATATTTTCTCTTCTGTTCTCTCTCTTTTTCAGGAAGAAGCAAAAGTCAATGAATCAGAGACAACTGGAGGTGCTTTCTAAGGATGGAGTCCAAAGGGAAGTTGGAGTTTGTAGGAAATAGAATTTAATTCTTTCCTTTGTCCCTGGTGTCACCTGCTTAAGCTCTTGGTGGCAGCCAGTATTCTTAGTTATCTGAAGGAGAAGAAAACCTGAAGATGACTAGAAGAATCCAAGTCACGTGATCTAAAACAGAGTTGTGATGATAAATACAAACACAGTCAAGAACTCCCCCAAGCCCTGGCGTTTCTAAAAACGGGTACATCCAAGTGTCAGGTCTGACACTGGGTCTGTGGGTGACAGCCCTGACTGACCACCGTTAGGGTCAGCTCTGTCAGGCTACATGGACACAGGTCTTGTTTCAGGGACGAGATCTCCTTTGGGGACTCTGGGTGAACCGTTGGAGCTGTCTAACTGGCTGACCTGGGAAATCCACACCAAGTGGCCAAGGCACCACAGGGATTGTGTTTGGACTTTAAACCACCTGCATGCAGTCTCTGCCTTGTTCTGGGATGCAGGTAAAGAGCTCATCTCCTTTGCAAAGCTGAGAAAAGAGTTTCCAGGGAAACACAAAAGCCAAGGTCAGTTTACATTCAGAAAATCACTGCTCCAAAGATTCCATGAACTTCTCACTGCACAAGTGAGGGAGGCAATTCTGGGTGAAGCTGGTTCTTAACACATGTGCAAAGTAGACCCCCCAAGAGGTGGCTCTTCCTCAGCAAAGTGGCCTGCCTTCCTTCTGCCTTCCTGTGTTTGCAACTCTGGGCCCAGGAGCAAACTGATGACACCAGGCTAGGGGCATAGAGGACCATCCTTATTCACTGGGGACCAGCCTAGTCGTTCATCTGCAACAGCAGATACCAGGAGAGAAAGCTATTAAATTCAAAGGCTTCACCAGTGACTGTTACATGCAAAGCACTTTTTAGGCAAAACATAGGGGAGGCTTTAACAAATGAAAACAGCCAACTTCCTAATGCATTTTTCATCCACCTTCCTTTCACACTTGTACAATATGACAAATTCAGGCGGAGGTGTCCTGGGGATTTCTTGGAATAATTCATAACCAAGTGGCTTTGCTGTCATGTCACTACTCCCCATGGCCCACAGTCGAAGCCTCCTTTTCCATCTTCTATCCCTGGTGTTGTTTATTCTTTCTCACTATAATGTGACTTTGCCTTTTTAGCTCTCTCCTCCAAATGACACAAACGTTAGCTTAAGGCTTTGACATCTATTAAAAGACAAGATCTCCTTCAGGTAGTAATATACTTGATTACTGTTTTCACTTCAATGTGAAGTTTAGTATCCTATCAGCTGAGCCCAAAATAACCCCAACCAAGTTCACCAGTTTGCAGACTGTAGACTAAATATGGCCTTTAGATATTATGTTTGGCTGACCCAGTGATTTTTTTGTTTTGTTTTGTCTTGGTTTTGTTTGGTTTTGTTTTGTAATTGAATTTGAATGACTTTTGGCAGAAGATTCTTTCTCAAATTCCATAGACCCCACCCCTCTCTATTGCCATGAACCTTGCAGACATTTGAGTTTGTGATGCCTGCCCTATCTACTAAGTGGTGCTAGCAGACATCCATGTCTCATTCCCAATCTCAGGAAGAAAGTTTTCAATCTTTCTCCTCTAAATTTGATAAGATTCTTTTTCTGTTTGTATTTGTACTTTTCTGAGATGTTCATTATCAGATAAAGACGATCTTTCCATTCCTAGTGTACTGTCAGTCATTATCATGAATGGGTGTTGAATTCTGTCAAATGCCTTTTCTGTCTCTATTGAGGTGATCGTATTATTTTTCTCCCTTTTTTCTGTTCATTGCTAATCTACATTGCTTGATTATCAAATGTCAATTCAACATTATCTTCTCAGAATATCTCCATCTTGGTTGGGATATATTATCCTTTTGTACAGAGCTTGATTGTGATTGTAATTGTTTTGTTTAGAATTTTCACCTCACTTAAGAGAGAGCTTAGTTTGTTTGTTTGTGAGAGCTTAGTTTTTAATTTTCCTTTTTAGAGAAGGAAATGTCCTCGTTGGGTTGTGGAGGTCAGGGAATTGCTCAGCTCATCACAAAAGTTGGGAGGGGTCTCCTCTTCTCTGAAAGATCCTGACTAAAATGTATGTTATTTCACATTGTGAGAAGGGGTTTAATCTCAAATTCAATTTCTTTAATAGATATAGAACTGTAATCTTCTTTTTCTTTACATGACACTTTGGTGATTTGAGTTTTTCTAGAAATTTGAGCTTTTTTAAAATGAAATGTCAAGTTAATTGGTGTAGTGTTCTAAATAATAGTCTCTTATTACCTTCTGGACGGCTGCACGATTTCTAATGATGTCTCCTTTTTCATTTCTGATATTGTTAGTTTGAGCCTTTTCTCTATTTTTCATCAATTCTGCTAGGAGTTTATTGATTCTATTAATCTTGTTTCAGAACTAAGTTTTGGCTTTATTTTCTCTACTATACGTTTGTTTTGAACTTAATTACTTTTAATGTACAATGACTCAGATATGGCTGCACCATAAAACATAATTAAGGATCCAGATGTTTGTAACTATGTGTAGAATCATCACGAATGTGAAGATACAGACTCTGGCAATCCAGGTGTGCTGTGTAGGTGGCCCAACTGTCACAAGCAGCATTGCTGTCAGTGATGTGGTTTCCTGAGATGGTGAACAGCTCACAGAATCATTCTAATCAAGCCAAATATAATCTTCTCTCAATTTAGTTATTACTGGAAGATTCAGTGTACTTTAAAACTGTACAGAAATATTTTGTGTTAATATAAAAGAAGTTAGGTTCTAGGTAGACTTTTTCATCCATGTAAATATCCAGCAAGACAATGTGGAAGTTGTGTAGGCTATGGAACAATTATTTGATTGCAGGACACTTTGTATCCCTGACCCCTCTCACTGAATGTCCATGATGTTTCCCAATCACTGTGACAAAGAGAAAATGAAAGGCCTCCTAAAATTTTCAAAATGCCCTTGTGTGGCTCTACCAGCCCCACTGACATATAACCACTATTATAAGGGAGAAGTCATATGGTGGATTACCCTCTCTTTTTCATTGTCAGAAATGGATCTTTCTTTAACTCCTCCATCTCCACTGTCATTTCGGGTTGACTACTGGGCTCCACTTTACCCCTCCTGCTGGGACATGCCTGGCTTCCCAGGGCTTGCCCTAACAGAGGCTTCCTCCAGGCTGTGTTCAGTCCATTCCTACTATGTAATAGCGCTTACTTGCCCCCCTACAGCGATGCTAGTGCAAGATCTGTGCCCAGCCTGTGTGGCAGCCTTGATTTTGGTCTCTCTAAAGCCCCTGTGGGCATGCTTCCACCCCACTTCTTCACGTGGGCCAGTGTAGCCTGTGCCTTTCATTGCAACAGGTGGTCACCTCGGCATAAGGCTGCCGCCCTGGAGGTCCCAGGGGATTTTCCAGATCCAAAATTGGCATAAGGGCTGAGCGGAGGCAAAATAGGTCCTGATTGGGTCTGGTGCTCTAGTCCATTACATATTTTGGGAGCGGCACCTAGATTATTTGTGAGTTTCAAATGCCTTCACCCATGCTTTAACCTAGTTTCTGTTTTGTCTCTTTCAGCCCTCAAGTACCTCCTCTTTTGGGCCAACATGGTATCGTGTACCAGTTACAAAACTGGTATTCTCTATGCTAGTATAAAATTCTAGGCTGATGTTAACCCACCAAATTACAGGGGCTGCAGCTTCCAGTCCCTTAGCTAGCTGGGATTTCCCTGCCACTGGGTCCCTGACACTGATGGATTCAACATGTGTTTGATACTGGGGCCCTCAGCTCAGGGACCTGTGACACTGCGTGCACTGAGACAGCTTCCTTCCTCCAAGAATACCTACCCAGATTATACGTTAAATCTTTTCTGATCTTTTCTTTGACACAAGTTGCTGCTTACCTACCAAGCTAGGGGTGAGGCCAATGTCATCAGTAATGTGACCAGGGCTCTCTGCTGCATGGCTGCTCAGGTACTGACCTGACTTGATGAAACTCCTCCCTGTGTTGAAACTCCTCCTTCTGATGGAACTCCTACCAGCCATGCCCCTGCAGACCCAGAGTCCCATAGCCAAGCAAACCATGGCACCAGCTGCTCACCAGGGCACTGCCAAATCAGGATTGAAAAGGAGCCTGACCTTTGCAGGAGTACTCATTTTTTGTTTTGTTTTGTTTTTTGTTTTAGTTATGCTTTCCTCTTTCCTGCTATGACCCAACAGTAATTGTCAGAGGGACATATGTAACCAATTTTAACATAACTAACAAATGGAACATACGTAAATCAATTTTAGCATAAATAACAAATCGTCAACAAATGGTTGGTCAAACTGTCCCTGAGTGTAGGGGTGATATAACAAGACAGGGCTGACCTGGGGGAAGCATTCTTCTATAAAGGATCCTATTTATCCAGGCAGCTGTTCTGGTACCAAATCTTGACTGCACCTACATTGGCATCAACCTTGTTTGTGTGTGTTTCTGCATTTCTGTCACTGTCCTGATCTTCCTGCTTCCTAATATTTTTCTATCCTCTGGGATTCTTACTCCACCTCCCGCTTGCCAGGGTTGCCACTGCTTATCTTCCATCAAATGCAGACAAATCCAAGTGCGAGCAGAGAAGCACATGTGAGTGGTCCATTTGGAACGTTGGTCTCATTCTAACTTTGGCCACAAGCTGAGTCCTCTTGTATGTGGAATGCTGGTCAGTTAGGTGCTTGAGGTAGGTCGTGCCAATAGTGTATCGTAAAATAAGAACATGCAGAGAATGGACTCTGGGAGACATCAGTGTGTATAAGTGACATAGACACTGACTAAAACTTTTCTTTGTAAATATTTTCTTTATAGTTAGTCACTAAAAATTACAGAGCTTCAGTCACTAAAAATGTATTTCTTATGCATAATCATTGAAACCAGAAATGTAACCTGATTCTGAAATTGCAACAGAACATTTTATTCTGGTTTTCTTCATGGGAAATGACTGACTTTGGTAGAGTAGAAATAGAAAGTTAGAAGCTTACGAAGAAGAACCAAAGATGCATAATGCTCAAAAGATCCATTGCAATATTTGATCAATCAAATTTCACATGTAAAATTTAAAATGGCTAGAGAGTATTGTAGCATTGGCTTTGTAAAGAACTAAGCTATATGGGAATTAAACTTTTGGCTGCTCAAAAGCTTTTGGAAATATCTGGTCAAATGGATTGATTCTCAAACGCAGAGATCGTTCCAGACGCCCCTGCGGGGTCACAGTCCCAGACCACACGCATCTCTTCTCAACGTTCTTGTATTTTCTCTGGCTCAGTCACCAATGGCCACACCAGATATCTGAGAAAATTTTTTCTCCTTTGACAGAAAACCTATTCAAGAGGGGTTGTGTACAGAAAAAGTACCTATTTCCATCCAACTTCTGTAGCCTTTTCCCATTAATATGCTGTGTTGCTAACATAGAAAAGTCTGCCATGGAAAGTGAATTAAGTGTTGCTTTTAAGGAGCACAGGCTGGGAGGTTAGAAAGGAGAATTTAAAGCATGGTAAGATACCACTCCTGGGAATTCTGACACATCATATTTCCTTAGTATCAAGATATATATTCAAAACACATATTTAAAAAAGAAAAAAACCAGAAAATTGGTTAAGCACATGAGTCCTTCGTATAACCAAATACTGTATTATCACAGTTCTTAATGTAGATTTGTACTAAATCTCATTGAAAATAGTCACAGAAGTGAAAAAAATAAATTACAGAACATACGTGGTTGGTCAAATTTTGTAAAAATATATTTATTCATGGGCTGGCCCCGTGGCCGAGTGGTTAAGTTGCGCACTCCACTGCAGGCAGCCCAGTGTTTCGTTGGTTCAAATCCTGGGCGCGGACATGGCACTGCTCATCAGACCACGCTGAGGCAGCGTCCCACATGCCACAACTAGAAGAACCCACAACGAAGAATATACAACTATGTACCGGGGGGCTTTGGGGAGAAAAAGGAAATAATAAAATCTTTAAAATATATATATATATATATATATATTTATTCATGTGTTCATACAAAATCCGGATAGAGATACATAAATGCGTAATAATGGTGATTATCTCTGAATGATGGGGTTTTAGACAACTTTTTTTTTTTTTTTTTTTTTTGCTTTACTGGTCCTAATTTTTCCGGAAGGGCCTTGGATTGATTATATAATAAATATGCTGAATACAATAAAAAGTACCATATTTCCCAGTGTCCCAGCCTCTAGTCAATGAAATGACTAGTGGGAATGAAAGTGGGTCCACAGTGTTTGGAGTGGCTTCGTGGCCTTTCTAACTGTTGCCTTACCTGCCAGCTCTCTTGCTTTGAAAACTTCTGTCCTACATTAAATGCTGGATGGGTTGATGGAAAACCATAGCTGGCTTTAGCTTTTACCGTAAATGAAATGGGCTCATTTTATCTTGTAGTCTGAATGAAATTTACGATCTAGATATGGCTGGTTTGTAAGTACGGCATGAGGTTGTGTGCGTTAAGATTGCATCAGAATGGTTTATGCATTTTAATTATTTACTGCTGTTTTTAACTATGAAAGATAGAGATCAGAAAAAGAGGCCCTCGCCAAACTATGAATGGCTGAAGTGTGCCATATTCAGTATTCTGTGTCCGTTAGGACTAAGGCAGAGCTGTCTTTTCTCTAATAGCATAGTCCACTACACTTAACTTTGTATCCCTCTTCGTGTTAGTTAAGTTATGAGGGCATTAGAAGATTAAAACTAGTACTTGAGTCTTTATGACACACTGTTCTACAAACAGCCTCTAACTTTTAATAAACATTGTTTTACCATAAGAGAAAAATTAATCTGTAACTATGGACTTGTTTCAGGTTTTCCTTCAGGAGAGATTGAGCTGGTAGGCTAGGATAGCACCTGGTCGTGGTGTTTACATAAGGAGAAAGATGACTAAGACTCAGATGCCTTGACTCAAAGGTAAGTAGCAGAAGTTGCTGATCATAAGAAAGCAAGTGTGAAAAAGACAATTAACCCACATATTGAAAGTACACTAAAATCCTGTTTTACAGATGAGGGAACCAAGAAATGACAGAGTCAAGATTTTAGACAATTTTTGTTTGATTCAAAACCCACTTTCCATGAAACTATAATATCCTTATAGTTTTACTATGCCTCTGTTAGTATTTCTTATGCTTTGCACAGGGCCACCACATAATAAATGCTGTAGGTGTTTGCTCACTGATACGACAATGAAAAGAAGTGTTTATCATCATATTCACATATATATGGCTAATGGAAATTTTTGCAACATAGAAAAATCCAAAAGACGTTAAATTTTTGTTGCTGTAATTGTGAATCTCGTGTATTCTTTCCTGAAAGGTGTTGTGATACAAAACATTTAAACTTGCTTATTGAGAAGAAAGAAGGCTTCAACTCAGTTTTGATCCCATTCCAAACCAAAGGAACTCTTGTGCTAGGTTTTGAAACAAAGCGCTGAAATGATACATGTCCCTTGCTAGACTGTAAACCACAGTCCCTTAATCCAGATGACCTCAAGGCTTGACCAGAGAATGCTCAGCTGCTTCTTCCGGTTACCTTTTCATGCTGGCTTGTCCTTAATATAGCTCATGCTCCCCAGATGTATCAGCTGCTCGCTCTCATTAACCCTTGCTGGTCTCATAGGCATTAACCCTTGCTGGTCTCATAGGTGACACGGGCTGCTTCTCTGAGACACAGGGGGCAAGAAATATCTCCTAATAGAGAAATTTGCAGATGTTTCAAGTGCCATCAGGGCAGGACAATACCATGCAGCAAAGCTACTGAATGCATGTTTTTATTTTAAATGTTTTATTTTTGAAAATTAAAAAAAATAGAATAATATCGTAAACTCCCCATGTGCCATTATCCAGCTCCAACAAAATGATTTCATATATACCCTTACTCACATCCACCTTCTCAAATTGTTTTGTAGCAAATTCCAGACATTTTATTTTCTGAATAAACATTTCATTATGTAACTCTAAAAGAAAAGGACTCTCTTCTTGTTACGTAACCACAATATCATAATTGTATCTTAAAAATGGTTAATTCTGAATGTTATCAAATATTCAGTCAGTGTTCAAATTTCCAATTATATCTTTAATGTCATAAGTTTTTCTAGTTTGAATCAGGATCCAAACAAGGCCTACATGTAATGATTGGTTAATATGTTCCTTTTACATTTCTTTTTGCCTACTGATTTCCCCTCATCTTTTTTTTTTCCTCTTTGCAATTTATTTGCTGAAGAAACCTGATGGTTTGTCAAGATTGTTAGGATTTTGCTGGTTATATCCCCATAGCAGTTTAACACGTTCCTCTTTCCTCTGGATTTTCTTTAAATTAGTAGTGGGATCTGGAGAACTGACCGGATTCAGATTTGATTTTCTGAAAAGACTCCTCATTAGGAGGTGCTTTGTTCCTCCATCAGAAGAATCTAATATCTGGTTATCTTTCTCTTTTTGATATTAGCATAATCAATGCTCAGTGCCTAATGGTGATTCATTTTGGGTTACAAAAGGATGATGTTCCTATTCTATCATTCCTTTTTTATTTGTTGGCTGAAATACCACAATAAAGAAAATCTTACTCTTATCTACTATCTGATGACCCAGTGGTTCTTTGTTTGTGAGTTTTCAAAGTAATCATTGGTTCTCTAATGTTATCTAATGACTGAACAATTATTTTTTTAAATATCATTGTGAACTCACAGATTGAAATTTATTTGATGTGTTTCAATCTTTTGAAGGTTTTTTTCCTCATTGATCTTCAAGTTGCCTCACCTTTGACAGTCTCTGCAAGTTGATTGCTAAGTCTTTAACACAAAGCTTGTGATCTTTTATAGCTTCCTTGGGATCTGATGTGATGAGAGTTTCCAAGAAGATTTTGTATATTTCCTATCCCAGACCTGGAATTAGCTGGTTCTCCAAGGAGCTCTGACTATTTTCAGAAGGAAACTGGATTTCAACAGCAAATTCTGTGTGCTGGAGGTACTCATTGCTACTGGGTGCATCAGTATTTCTAGGAGTTTTCAGCTGAAAAAATTAGAAAGTCATTTTTTCAAGCAGAAAATATCAGTTTATATTGATACTTCAAATTCGGGACTAAAAGGTCTTCACTTAATCTCTTCTTTCTCACGTGTGTTTTTCCCTTCTCTTTTGCCAAGAATCTTGCTTATGAAGGACACTGGATAATAGGATTATAATATTGCAGAATTATATTTTATGTACGCAACACTTTTTGAATTACAAAACCATCACTACCACCCATAATGTGATTACTGAAAATTGTTTAAAGTCTTTTCCAGCATTTTTTGTCCTTAGGGCATATGTTATTAGGGATCTATCATCAAAAACTATTTAGTTGGATTAGTTTCTGTATGGTTATACCAGCAACCAGTTACTCATTTAGATTCATTTATCTCGTTTTAATTTCAATTTTGGGGGATTAAATTTTTTGTTATATAAAATTCCTACATGGTTTCAAAGTCAATGCTATAAAACAAGACGTATTCAAAGATGTCTACCTTCTATCCCTATTCCTACATCCTACTCACTCTGTACCTTTCGGGGAGAAGTCGACATTAGGATTGGTACGTATAACTATTACATACTATATTTCTTCCCTTGTGGGAAGAATAAGGGAAGAAATGATGCTGCTTTTCATAGTGCTACTTTTATGCATAGTCCTTCAATTAACTATATGCTAATACTCACCAACAGTCCTTAAATTGATATATCTCCAGTCATTTTAATTGTTTTAAGGTTATTTTCTAGTAGATACCTCAGAGATGACTCAGGGGATAATGAAAAGAGTTTGACTTTACACTTAAAAAACAGTTTATCTGAGTATAAAATACTTGGCTCAGATTATATTTTTCAGTTTACCCCATAAGGGATAAAATGTTGCTATTGAAAGTTCTCGACAGTTTGTTTTTCTTTCAGTTCTATGTGACTTAGACTTTTTGTCCAGATGTCAAGAGAATTGACTCACTTTCTTGAACAGTCAGTAATCTCATTAGACTCTTCTCAGTGGTACATAGTGCACCTGTACAACGTGTATTTTCAGATATATAGTCCTCGTTTTAGGAACGTTTGTTTTTAATTATAGATTTTTTTAAATATCTCTCTCATTTAATGCTTTGATTTTCTTCTTTGAGGACTCTTATACATATGTTGTTTCTTCTTTTCCTATCTTCCTTAAAGTTGAATGTACCAGAGATTTCCAGAAGGCTGATATCTGAATTGCACCTATAAAAAGCCTAACTTTGAGTGATGATTAAATTGTACGGAACATAATCCAAGGATAGAAGTGATTAACAAGAGGTGAATTGAATGCGTGTTCTCTATAAATGTGACACCCAACAGGCTGCCTGTGTCCTAGTAATCTTATGTCCTCTTATTTTCTTAAGTGGCCAAAATAAGAAATTAGATGAAATTTACTATTGCATTTGAGATTATGCATAGTTTCCAAAGTAAAATAAAACAGTCTCAGGGGAAATTATTTATAATTCGCTGCTAGGCAAAGCTTTGTTTTCCCTGAGAGCTATGTTTCCTTTTCTTGATGAGAGTCATCATAATTAGGCTTTCTATTTCCCCTTGGCTGCTAGGAATCCAAATTGTGGCTCAGTCTTGCAATAATAAACATAATTATGCAGAGATCCTTACTGCATGCATGTATTCGTCAACGTGGTCCCAACTTTTACTTCAAAGGTTTTTAAACTTTGATGTCAAAGGACAAGCTTGCAGAGAAATTGTATACAAAATTTTGTTTGAATATGCATTTTTTTTCTGGGAAAGTCTGGACATTTCATCAGATTCTGATTCTAAAAGGCATCTGTGATACAAAAAGAATGTTAAAACTTCTGTTCTTATATTATTTAATTTCATTTATAAAATAGAAACTTCTGTTCTAGTTTAATTTTAAACTCTCAGTTACTTACATCAAAATAAATTGCTTACTTTTGGAATCACATGAAACATTTTTTATCTTGACAAAATGTAATTAATAATGAACTAATGAATTTACAGTGTAGACTCTAATCACTGAAAATCAAGTCATGCCATTTACAAGTCAAGATCGTGTAATACTGGAAAAAAAGCTAAGCTCTTTTTCTACAATTATTATTAAGGGTCTGATGAAAAGTCATTGCCTGGGTTCACTAACTTTGGAAAGAAGGCTAGCATTATATGTGGTCATTCTAAATAGTATCCCCCTTAAAACAGGTTGAGACACAAACCACTTCAATAAAGTCACTTACTATTTCTACATAAGCTAGTTTCATTTTATTTCTTCTCTAAGTTTCTCTTCCTCCTACCATTGCTTTGTGTATTTTTGTGCATGGGTAAATGTCTTGCAGTCTTTTGGTAAATATTTATCAAATTGGTCGTATGCTTGTTACCATGTAACAGATGCCTCTGAAGAAATGCTTCATCCACTTAACTAAGAATTAAGAGCTGCAAATAGTTCCCTTGCTTGGTGCATAAAGATGAAATATATTGTAAGATAGAGTGTTTTGTAGAATTAAAATAAATAGTAAAATTATATTAATATAATGTCTATCTGTCTATCTACCTACCTACCTACCTATCTATCTATCCTAGTAGGGTGAAGAGGTAGAAAAAGGCATACAGTGCTTGTTAAATCAAAGCTGACCAAACTCAGGAGCGAAAAATTAAGCTCATACGTGGAAATCCAAAGTATCTCAATTAAATGGAATCACTTATCTAGAATGCATTCATTTTTTATTTTGCCAATGATTTATTTTTAATTATTTGTGGCAATTATTTAACTCTTTTCCTAGCATACAATAAGTTTGTAATTCTGTGAACAATAGATTGGCATTTAAATAAAAAGAGTTTTGTTTACTTGAGAAATAAAATTAACTTCTTCCGATTATGAACCTATAGGAAATATGGTTGCAGTTTACATTCTTCTTGCAATTGTCTAAGAAGTTAGCATTATGTCTAAGAAGTTAGAATAATTTCTCCCTGTTTTGCTATTCTTAATGCAATTGGATTAAATTCGAGAATTTAGAGAATTTAGATTTGACTTGACATTTCAAAATATTTAGAGGGGGCTGGCCCCGTGGCTGAGTGGTTAAGTTCCCGCACTCCGCTGCAGGCGGCCCAGTGTTTCGTTGGTTCGAATCCTGGGCGCGGACATGACACTGCTCATCAAACCACGCTGAGGCGGCATCCCACGTGCCACAACTAGAAGGACCCACAACGAAGAATATACAACTATGTACTGGGGGGCTTTGGGGAGAAAAAGGAAAAAATAAAATCTTTAAAAAAAAAAAAATATTTAGAAAGTGGCTGATGATTAAATGTTGAAGGGTAATATACATTATTTTCCATGACATGAATAAAAACATCTAGATGAAATTTCCCAAATCATTTGCACTTTAGGCAAACGATCACACAGTTTTGATGTGTTGAGTTATTCAGTCAACAAGAATTAGTAGTTAACTTGCAATTTGATGGACCTGAGATGAGGAGAGAAATATCTGAGGTTGGAATTTGTTTGTGTGAATGTTTTTTAATAAATTGTGGAGTCAGCTTAAATGCCTAAAGTGGATTCTGACACTGACACTCTTTTCTTTTTCCCTGCCGATTCAATTCACAGAGCCAGTGGCACTTAAGTGGTCAAATAGTTAGGTTACAAGTATTTATTAAGGTAAGCAAACCCTCACCCGTTGCATGTGGTCAGACATCTGATTTTAATTATGGGAGAGGTGGATAAACATTGATGCTATGGTTAGATAGAAGCTGGTATGCCTTTTCTAAGCTCATTAGAGCTTATAGCTTGCCAGTTTACACACACAGACACTCGAGGTCTGAAATAAAGATTTGTTTCTGTATTCTTTGTTTCTGTATTCTACTGATTATCTTTTAGAGAGATAAGTGCAGCTTCAAATGTAACCCTAGATTAAAAAAGCAAAAAATACAAAAACAAAAATTGACTAGCTCTCAGGTCACATTCTCTCACACCCACCCTCCAGTCCCAACCCCTAGGTCTAACTGGAGCCATGTTACTCAGTTATTTATCTCCAAATCACAACCGTATTTCTCTACCACTGCACATTTTCCCTAACTGAGCTCTAACACCTGCCAGAAACAAAAGACCGAAAACAACATCAAAGAAAACCCCACAAAGGTTTTGTTTAACTTCTCTTCCACCTCACCTCCCATCAAATGAATTCCTTAGAGGGTGCATCATGATTAGTAATGCCAGTTTTCAGTAGAACCGCTCTACTAATTTCACAAAAATCAGAATCATAAAGATAGAGGATTGAACACCATTCACATGTTCTTGTTTCTTCTGCATTTTATGCTATCATTCTAAAAAGTAAAACTGATTTTTACTAATGTGTCATCATGACATATGAAGCACGTCAGGGAAAATTTACTTTAGTAAACAGTTAACATTTTACAGTAGCCTCGCTGAGCTTACCGCTGATGTTAGTTTTTCATATTTCTTTTTCCTCAACCACCATCAACTTTATTTTAAACTTATGTGCTTCCTAAATAGAGTTTGGATGACTTTTCATCTCTGTTTTCTACTTCTCCTTGTTTTCTGTAGTCTCATTACCCAAGATAAGCGAGGACAAAGTTTCTAAAGGTTTTGTGATATTGATCACCTCTTGAACTGAGGAAATAATCAGGAAATATATTCCACGCCCCTTTGCCTCTGAGTAAAACCAGGTGCATAACCAACCATTACTGAAGGAAGACTCAGGATCCCAGAGACAGGTGACCTGTGGTTACAGGCACCGTTTTAGAGATCAGACCAGCTCTGAGTTGGCAAGCTATTTAAAATATATCTGTTCTACAGATTCCACCTGCTGTATGGGGTTGTTTATATAGTTCTGTGTAAAAGGTATCAGTGGGAAACAACTAAACTCCTATTACCATGGCTAAAATTAATAAAACAGCAACAAACACTTGCCAATATAATACATGTTTATTCCCATCTTGGCATCTGTTTCTTGGAGGACTAAAGTGTGGATTTCACTGTATGTAAATTATAGTTCCCAAAAAAAAGTCATAATGCCTGGCATATAGTAACAGCTCCATAAAATGCGATTTTTGATAGCTCTCAAATGCCAGACGTGTTACTCCTATGCAAAAATGACAATGAAAATATTACTTTGACAGCTTTAGTTAAGTAGTTGCTTAAGAATTTCAGTGTTGTGTTTGAATTAACTTTAAGTACACTTTGGTCAAAATAAGGAGCTTAAGGATTTCCAATAAGAATTCAGTATACTGGTGAATTTAATGACGCTTTAATAGTTTTAAACGAATTATTTAAATAAAAAATTATTCAAAAATATTCAAAAAGTCTTTTTTCCCCTGGAATTAGTTAGAAAACTGTTTAAATATCCAGAATCTATCATTTGCATGTTTTGCTTCTTTTCAAATTTCAAAAGTAATACATTTGTGTTGTAATAAGTGAAACAACATAATACAGTCCAGAAATGGGCAAAGCTAACAATCACCCACCCCTCCCTAGAAATCAGTAGGAGAGATCCACCTTGTTCTTCTAATTTCTATAAGCCTACGTATGCACATAGGATTCTATACAAATCCTATCATAGTATGGATCCTTTATTAGTCGTCTTCTCCCAAGTTTGATTTTCTGCTTACCTCACTTCCCCTCCCCATCCTTCGCTTTCATTGCTGCTTCCACTCCCTGGATTATGTATCCTTTTGTGATCCTATGTATATACACATTGCATACACTTTTTCGTAATTGTTTACTTTACAAAAATATAATATTAAATACTCTTCCCTACAGGTCATTTTCCTCATTCAACACAATTTGGAATACCCCCAAGCCCCATGTCAGTTCGCATAGCTTAATTATTCTTTAACAATAGTTGCTAATATTGCATAATATTCCACGAATAATATATTGAATCATTTTCCATTTGATTGACATTCATCTTGCTTACACTTTATTTTTTGCCACTTTAAACAATGCTGCAGTAATTTTTTTTTTTTAAAGATTTTATTTTTTCCTTTTTCTCCCCTAAGTCCCCCGGTACATAGTTGTGTATTCTTCGTTGTGGGTTCTTCTAGTTGTGGCATGTGGGACGCTGCCTCAGCGTGGTCTGATGAGCAGTGCCATGTCCGCGCCCAGGATTCAAACTAACGAAACACTGGGCCGCCTGCAGGGGAGCGCGCGAACTTAACCACTCGGCCATGGGGCCAGCCCCTGCAGTAATTTTTTTATATATTTCCTTTTATATATTCTGATACCCTTATACCCATAAGATAGAGTCCCAAAAGTTAGACTGTTGGACTGAAGTGTATGCAAATTTCTAATTTTAATAGATATTGTCAGGTGTTTTCCAAAAAGACTGTAAGCATTTACATATCCACGTTTTTCACCACACCCGTGCCATCAATAGATATTATTGCTCATTTTGTCTTTTTATAGTCATATCCAAGTTGTTGAGAACTGTCATAAGACAGTTTCTGGCTCTTGGATAACTGAGTAGCCTTTAACGACTAGAGGTAGGAGGGAACTATGACTTCTTCGTCCCAATCTCACAGTGATCTCTTAAATCAAAGCCAGTCTCAAACCTAATTTTTTGCATGTACGTTTATTAGCAAGCAGTCACCCAAACGATCTAGCTGTTCCTCTAAGCAGTCTAAAGTCCCTACTCTCTGTCCTTACCACAGTCTCAGAGCACCTTGCTTTAAAGGTTTATCGCAAAGGAAATGCAAGAAAAATGTTGAAGCAAGACGCTTCTTTTCATTCTTACTAATTTACTAGATGACAAAACCCTGCATTAAGTGGTTGCTGTGGAAGAGTGGGACCCTGGTGGCAAATGGAGGTCTGGTCCTAAGGCTTTATTTGCTGCAAAAGTGTTAGAATGTTAAGCTCAGATTCCTTTACCCTATTTGTGAAAGTGCGGAGGAGCCCACACTAATCTTCCTTGCTAATCACATATCTTGATCACCACTCATTTCACCATTGAAAACTCATTTTTAATCAACAAATGCAATAGTGGAGATTTAGACCTTGCAATTTAACGTACTTTTCATATTCACTTCTAGAGAGTAGACACCTTATAGGGTTTCTCAAGGGCTAACTAACCCACCATGGAGTGTGAATTCAGGATTAGTAAACCTTAAATGTTAACTGACTTCTCCAGACTGTAAATTGAAGATAACTTACACATAATATGGTCCAAATTGAAATATTTTAAAGTAAATACAGACAGTGTAGTAGGTATAAGGCAGCAGCTTTGCTGCTCTTCCCATAGAAAATAGCAATAGAAAGGAAAACACATTTCTCTATTTTATCAAATATGCTTCAATGATTTAAAGGCATCAGTAGTGGGACCACCATTGGGCTCCTCCTTACAGGAGGAGATGAGAAAAAAAGACAGCAGCCAGAATCCAGCAACTGAGTGGATGTGTTCATGACCTCATGGGTACAGCATTAAATGCTTAGAGAAGGAAGCCTTATTGCTTGCAACCTGCAAATGTAGACAAACTGTTTCTGTATCACAATGTTTGGTATTTTCGCAATTCTTCCTAATGGTCAAAGCAGTTCAGTTAGGATTCAAAATACCCAAGGCTGCACTATAAGTGGTAACAAACTGATTGAAACAAATTCTTTTTCCACAGCCCATACTCATATTTCTTCAAAGGAGAATCTGAAGGCACAGTTACAGAGCTGGAAATAGTTCCATCATTTTCCAAAGTTTGGAAAAATATTCAGAAGACACACTGATATAATTACTGAATTTAAACTGTAGGTCTAATGTGATAAGCATTTACAGTATGCCGGCATGAAATGCTTTCCCAAAGGTGACAGAATCACTTTGAGTAACAGCCATTTGGTTGCCTTTGCTTTTGACTGTGTGATGGGAGCGTATCGTGGTCACTGCAGTCTGATAAATGACCTTCCCATCATTCTCATTTTGTGGGTTTAGGTCAGACACCCATATTGTGACTTGGTTGGTGTGGAGGCTGGTGTTTTACTGTATTTTTAGAATATTTAGTCTATTTAGAAAGTTTACATAATTTTGGTTACACTGACTAAAGTGACTAGGAGTAAAAATAAGATTGGCCTTACTAAAACAAACTCTTCTTGCATTAGAAGACGGCAATGTGTGCCAGTGTTCATTCAAAGTCCTTCTGATTCTGGGTTTGGTGCTTCATATTGCAAATAGGGGTGCTTGCGGATGAGAGAAAAAAATCTTGTCTCTGTTATTGGTAGGGACAGAATATTCCTGAAGGGCAAAATGAAAAATGTCTTTTTACCATGCCACTTGATCTAGACTAGAGATGGCAAGTAAGTTTTATTTATTTTGCCAACTCTAAGGAATTGATAGTGGCTCCCCAGAGCACTCTGTAGAAAGGAATTGGGAGAAAAGGTTGGTACCCTGATAGAAAAGATGCTAATTCGTTAGTGATAACTGCCAAGGACTGAGTGTGAGAGGAGAGACAGAACATGAGTAACATATCTGATATTTCTAGACTAGTGGAAAGTGAGAGGGGTATGGTCAAATACTCCATTTCGAGTTGATATTCCCTGGGTAGTTTATACCACACTTCAAATCTACTGAATCAGAAATTCTCTATGAGCTGGTTTTTAAAAATAAATTCTCTAACGGGTGAAGGGATAAAGAGGTATGAGCTTTCAGTTATAAAATAAATAAGTCATGGGGATGTAATGTACAGCACAGGGAATATAGACAATAATATTGTATTAACATTTTATAAGGACAGATGGTAACTAGACTTTTTGTGATGATCATTTTGTAATGTATATAAATGTTGAAGCACCATGTTGTAAATCTGAAATTAATATAATATTGTATGTCAATTTTACTTCAGTAAAAAGCTCCAATATTTATAGTGTATAAATATATAAAATACCTTTTCACAACTATTACACACACATTAAAGAATTCTAATTTGTAATTAATTTTAATTAAAGATTAAGAATTTCAATTAGTTAATTTTAATTCTTTTAAGAATTGTGCTTGAATAGTAGAGATGAAGCCAATTTTTGCTTAATAGTTAAATAGCATGTTAAGAATATTTTTTAAGATGGGGTTTTAGTGAAGATTTAAATCACTGGAAAAGTATAAAGAAATGTACGTAGATGAGCAAAATATATGAGTGTTAGTCTACATTTATAGTCTGAAAACCAACAAACACCTTCCCTGGCCAAACTTGTGTATATCTTGTGTATAAATTTTTAGACACTTCTCATTTTATTATAAATTGTTTTTTAAAGATTTATATTAATGTGGTAAAAGATACCTGCTCGTGTCTTTCGTTTCAAAACTGGAGGATTTACTTTTTCTTATTGGTCTGTAGGGTTTCTTTATACATTCTAGACAGTAATCCTTTATAGCTGTATAAATTTCAAATATATTTTTCTAGTTTGTGAATTAGTTTTTCATTTTGTTCATGGGGACTTTTGATGACAAGAAGTCCTTAATTTTAATATAGTCAAACATTCATCTTTCCTTTTATGGCTTATGCTTTTTTGTGTCTTGTTTAAGAAAGCCTTCCCAACCCTGATGTGACAAAGATACTCTCTTATGCTCTCGTCTAAAAGTTTATAGTTTTGTCTTCTACGTTTGTCACTAATCCACTTGGATTTTAGTTTTGCATATAGTATGAAACAGTGAATTTTCACAACACAATTACTGAACAGTCCATCTTTCCTTCAATGATGCCTGAGATCCACTCTCATGATTCAAGCTTTCGTCTACGTTTGGGTCTCTGTTCAGTTTTCTATTCTTCTCCATTAGTTGTTTATCTGTATTTTTCTGTTGCAAAGGTATACATTTAATTTCCCACATCTTTAAGATAAGTCTTGATGTCTGATAGTGCAGGTCCCTCCAGCACCACCACCCATTTCCCAACTCTGTTCTTCTTAAGGAGTTTCTTGATTATTCCTGGATTTTTCACTTGCATATAAATTTTAGGATCAGCTGCTCAAGTTCCACAGTAAACCCTTGTCTTGGCTTCGGTTCCCTGGGAAACAGACTCTGAGATGGGAATTTATGTGCAGAAGTTTATGTCCTTGCAGTCAATACCTGAGAAGGAGTGAGACAAGTAGGGTGGGGTAGAGGGAGAAGTTGAACCGTGGTGCGGGTTCATCAGAGGCCTCGGTGGATATCATGGGGAGCTCTGGAGCTGGTGGGCTCTTCAAAGACGTCCCAAATTGGGTAAAGGGGCCAGGCCTTTTAACCCCCACATCTACCAAATGTTGCATCTGGACTACTTCCACGAAGAGAATATGATATCACATTGGGTAAGGCAGCTCCCTTCGGCCAAAAGCAATTCTTCCAGAGAGAGTCAACTATAACCTGTCAGCAGTCAACACTCCAGGCAGCTCGGGGAATGAGTGCCGTGGTGGATTTGGGTGCTGCACTACAGCACAGGGATTCTGCTTGTTCTCTTTTCTGGGGAAATTTACAAGAGGAAGTTTGGTGATTGCACCTAATTACTCAAGTAACTAATTACTCAAGTTACTCAAGCTTGTAACTCATAATTCCCCTTCTCCACCACATTTTCTAGATTCCCCTCACCCCCTACTAGCACTTCTGTTGGTCACAGTGACTTACAGAAGGCATGACGCAGCCCCTTATCCCCTAAAGATCTGATCTAATTATCATGGCCTTCTTAGGATATGGCTCCTGCACTTGTCCGTTTACTGTCAAAATTTGGCAAGGGAGTTGCAAGAGATGATATAGTGGTTCACATAGGTGCCAAAGGTATTCTTCCTTGTCTGCGTCGTATATCAGCAGCCCCACCTCCTCCTGAAGATGATTAAAGTCAGTTATCCCCTTTTCTTGTCTGATTGGGCAGTACCTGTAGTTTAAAGCTCAATCAAACTCTAGCTGTTTTCTTAGTGGAAACACTCCCCATCTGGGGACCAGGAACTCTAGACCTACAGGTTGCAGAGATATATCCTGGAGGATGGCATCCCATCTTTTTAAGGCATCATTCTCAAGTCGATGCCTCAGCTGTACCTTCAAAAAGCCATTCAGTTGCTCTAGGAGGACACTATATGCTTGGTAGTGTTCTGTGATACGACCAATTGGATCCCATAGAAATGTGTCTATTGCTATACCATCTTGGCTGTAAAGTGAGGCCCTTGGTCTGAGACAATGTTAGGTAGTGGTCTCTGTTCTGTGTTGGCCAATCACTGTATGCCTTCAGTTGTGCGGGCCAAGGTCCTGCAGGCAGGAAAGGAAAACTATACTCACAATATGCATCAGTTCTAGATGAAATAAATGGCTGCCCCTGCCAAGGGTGAAAGTGGTCCTGTCTCAGTTTCCTAGGGCTACAGTAACAAACTGCCACGAACTGGATGACTTACAATAACAGAAAATTCTTCTTTCACAGTTCTTCAGGCCTGAAGTCTAGAGTCAAGGTCTTGGCAGGGCCATGCTGTCTCTCATAGCTTCTTGTGGTTGTCAGCAATCCTTTGTGTTCTTTAATTTACAGCTATATAACTCCCATCTCTGCCTCTGTTGTCACATGGCTGTGTCCTCACATGCGTTCTCCTCACTGTTTGTGTCTGTCTCTGCGGCTCTTCTCTCTATAAAGATACCAGTCATTCTGGGTTAAGGACCCACTCTACTCCACCTCATCTTACCTTCCATCTTAACTACATCTTCAAAGACCCTATTTCCAAACAGGATCACATTCACAGATACCAAGTGTTAGGATTTCAACATATATTTTGGGGGGCACAAATATATCTTTTGGGGGACCACAATTCAAGCCACAACAGATCCAGTGTAATCAACTTGCCACCAAGTGGCTGCTTGTTCTCTGTGAGAGATATGCTGAATTGGGGGGCTCAGGACTGCTTTCTGTTGCTGGCAGGCTGGTATCTGGTGGTAGCAGTAGCTAGACTAGCCTTGGTGAGTAGGCACACTTGTTGTTGGACTCCTGCGCAGCCTCCTTCCCTGCCACCACAACTACTTCGTTCTTGAGTCCATTGTGCTGGCACTGAGGTGACCAGTGGCAGAGGCTGGTGGAGGCCAATTGTTTACACTATTCTGTCTATTGACTGCTTGGTGAATGCTCACTGATGGGTATTATGTAAATTAAAGACACCGTGTATCTAAGGCTGTGTCAATCTGCTCTAGCAAAGATACCTTATCTCTTGGTGGAGTTTGCAGTAGACTACTGTCATCCACCAGGATCCGTCTAGTTTCTGTGAGGGCCCCAAAGGAGAATTAAGTGGGTACACAGTGGAGACCACCACCTCTGCACACTTTAGGACTTGAAGGGTAGTGCTCATCTCTGGCATCTACCCCCCATTCCAAGATGCAATATTGTTTGTAATTACAGTTTGGGCCAGAAAAAGGAGAGAAGTTTCTGAAATTTCAACATGGCCTTCCATGCTGGGATAGGTGTTATTCTATGGATCAAAAAATAAGTGTTGGGGCCGGCTGGGTGGTGTAGTGGTTAAGCTTGTGCAGTCAGCTTCGGTGGCCCAGGGTTCGTGGGTTCGGATACCAGGCACAGACCTACACACTGCTCATCAAGCCACGTTGTGGCAGCATCCCAAAAATAGAGGAAGATTGGCACAGATGTTAGCTCAGGGCCAATCTTCCTCACCAAAAAAGTAAATATAGTAAGTATGAAGGTTATGCCATCTACCAACTATACTGTTTTCATTTTAACTCCAGGGCTGGGAGAAATGACCACTGACTGAATCCATGGACTCAATGGACATTCTGTGAGCTGGACCTGGGTCAGGATTCCTTTTATTACCTCACTTCTTTATGCCCTCACCCTAAAAGGAGGACCCTTGACACTTTGGGCCAACTCAGTCCCTGTGCCCAATAGTCCTCAATATGTTTGGGTTTTCCCCTTTCCGCACTGGCAAATGGCTTTCACATACTTTTAGGAAGGACTAGGAAAGTTACTACTGAGTGCTATGATGGTTTAGTATCCTATCTTCTAGTCACCCCACCTCTTCTTAAGCCCAATGGATCGGGATCAGGAAAGCTTCCATCTCTCAGGCTCCTAGGAAGACTATTCTGTTAAATAGCTCCGCGGCTGCTCCTGGCTGCCACTCTAACCTCCATTGTTTGTGATAACTGTGCCCACCTCCATTCTGATGGTTAAGCCACATCTCCTGGCCTCTAGTATTTTGGGATCATCCTCATTGCCATCTGTGAACCCAGTTCTGTAACTGCTGTTCCAAGCTTAGAGAGAAAAGCTTCTTAGTGATGTTGGTGCCTCTCTCATCAGCAGATTCTTTATTTTGTAATAAATGGAATGTCCTCCAGGCCCCTGTAGAATATAGTCAGCTGATAGGATTTTTGGCCTTATATACTATCTCCACTTTTGAATGCCACTTCTGTGAACTTTTTGACCCCTTCCTCCACTCCCTGCTGTGGCAATTCTGGCACTTCTGCTTCACTTAGTGCATGCTATTGGTTTTTCCAGGCATCCAAGAGTTATCCCAGCAGTGCATTAACGTTGTCTCCTGGGGTCCTCGCTAAGGGATTAAATCCTGTAAGATAGAAATGTGCTCTCAAATCAAAAAACTCTCTCTTATCCAATTTATGTTCTGACCCACTTGATCCAGCGCCTTCAGAATACAGTTCCCTGTGTCCTCAGCCACCTCCTGCTGATACAAGCTGACCAGGCACTGCCCCTCCACAGTGCACCCTACAACCATTTCAGGGTTTTCCTTGGAAGTTCAGTGAATCTATAGCTTACTGTAGCAAAACTGAGTCTTTACAGGAACAGGTTCTTTTTCTCCACTTGTTTAGGTCATCTGTGATGATTTTTATCAAAATTTCATAATTTGCTCCATTAAGGGTTTGCACGCCTTTCAATAGAATTATCCCTAGGTATTTTTTTATTTTTAGTTGTCACTGAAAATGTCCTTCTTATTTATTTATTTATTTTTCTTCTTCTTCTTTTCCCAAAAGCCCCCCAGGACATAGTTGCATATTTTAGTTGTGGGTCCTTCTGGTTGTGGCATGTGGGACGCTGCCTCAGCATGGCCTGATGAGCGGTGCTATGTCCGCGCCCAGGATCCCAACCCACAAAACCCGGAGCTGCCGAAGCAGAGCACACAAACTTAACCACTCAGCCACGGGGCCGGACCCTAAAAGTGTCCTTTTTAAAACTGATTTATAACTGCTTATTCCTGACGCAGAAATACAACTGAATTTTATATACTGGTTTTTGTATCAAAACTTGCCAAACTTTCTAATTAGATGTCTTAATTTTTCTGTAACTTCTTTTAGATTTTCCACTGTAAGATGAAAATTATATCACCTTCAAAAAATGAGACTTTTGGTTCTTCTTTTCCTTCCTTATCATGTTTCTTTCTTTCTTTCCTGCTCCATTGCACTAGCTAGATCCCACAGTCAATGGTTGAATAGAAGTGATGGTAAGAGTCATCCTTATCTTTTTCCTAATCTTGAAGAAAATGCTTTCAACATTATGTCTTTAGGTTTGATGTCTGCTACACATTTTTTTGTTTGTGTGTTTTTGTTTGCCTTTTATAAAATTAATCAAGTTTCACGCTTTCCTAATTTGCCAAAATATTTTTTTAAATCATGTATGGATATTGAATTTCTTAAAATGCTTTTTCTGTATCTATTAAGACAATCATCTCCCTTTCTTCTTTTAATGATGTGACAAATTATATTAATTGATTTTATATTGTTAAACCAACATTGCAATCTAGGGATAGCATACCTTACTCATGATGTGTTAATTTCTTATGTATTGCTGTATACAGATTGCTAATATTTTATTTAATTGCTAACATTTTGCATTTTTGTCCAAGAGTATGGTTGTTGTATAATTTTTATTTATTTGACTATTCTGATCAGGTTTGAACATGAAAATGCTGGACTCATAAAATTAGATGGGATGTGTTCTCTCTATATTCTCTTGGAAGAATTTTGTGCAAAAACTGAAATTATTTTTCCCTTGAATGTGTGGTAGAACCACTCTGTCAAGTTGTCTGGGTCTGATGTTTGCTTTGTGGGAAAATTTTTATTTACTTTGAATCATCTTTACTCAAGGAAAATATGTATTTCTTGGTATTTTCTGAGACACTAATTCACTAGCAGGTGAATCATAGTACTTTTACCTAACCAAATTATACCAGCATCATTATCTATGAGGGAGAATATACTTACTAAATTTCTACCAACAGTGGCTAGAAATTACTGAATATTTCTGCTTCTATGGCAGAATTCCTGGCATCTCATTAGAAATCATTTCACAATTTATAGTGTGTAAAAAAAGTAAATTGTCAGTGCTGTCTATATATTTTATAAAACTAGGTTTCGAAGTAGTGACATTAAGACAGCTTTCTAACCATGAACAAATTTCCTGAATGGCAAACCTAGTGTGGCATTGATGTTGATTCAACCAATTTTCAGATTCTTTAATAATTCTTACTTTTGCATTGCTTTATTTTCCTTTCACCGTTCTTTGGATATGTTCTTTCAAGTGAGGTAACTACAGCTCAACTCCATTTCTTGGATTTGATTAGACTCCATCAGCACCACTGTCACCTCTCTAGATTTAGATATAAATCTATCATTCTGACTTCTGGTTTCTGGCCTGACATGTAAAAAACTTGAAAGTCATCACTCTTGTTGTCACAACAAGAAAAAAGCTGAACAAACTGGAAAAATCAACAGCTCTTCTTAGATGCGTCAGGGAAGTGGGGTCACAGGACAAAACATTTGCCGCAAAAACTAGAGAGAGAGGCAGATAGTGACAGTCAGCTTATGGGAGCAGAAGCCTGCAGCTGGAGCCAGTACTGGTAGGAACACCTAAACTATAATCCACAAATTGCTGGAGGCTCAGTATGGATATACTTCTCATTTTTTTAAGTTTTACCTCCAGGAGCCCCACTAGGTTCTCAGGGTAAAGATCAGAGGAAAATCCCCTCATGCTTCTTGCAGGGGGAGGGGGGGAGGGGAAAGCAATCATTTTGAAATACACCCAGAGCTCTCTGCTCTCCTTAATAAAGTCCTGCCCTCAAGGGAAGCTATTTGCTAGAGCTTAACTGACCTGGAGAAAGGGAAATCTCCGACTCCAGCCCCCTCTAGCCTTCCTGTCTCACCTAATGACAGGGCAGGGGTGGGGGAAGGGGGGAGCTTAGAAGTACTTGTGAGAGTCAGGCCAGGGCACAGGCTGGCTAAAAGACAAAGACCTAAGCATAAGACTAGAGTGATTCCCCTCACTCCACATCCACCACCACATCAATAGGGCTCCTGCACGGTAACAGTGAATTATAGCTAAAAGAACTGCAAAGCTCAGACCCTATTTAAGAAAAATTCTCTCGGGAAGCCCAAAGACAACAGGGGAGACAAAAACATGGACACTAAAGGAAATTTTAGCTGCTGACACCTACAGCTACAACAAACATTAAACAGCCTGACTCTTAGATAAATCCATCCATCCTAATATTGCATTGAATTTCCGTGGTCACTCAGATGTTGACTCAGAGGAGCAGTTTCGACGTTATGTTGTTGTTTTATTTTTTATATGTGGTGCTGTTAAGCCACATCCTACATTTTATACAATCCTTTTCAACCTAGGTGCAGGATCTTACATTTAGCTCTGCTTAGTGAACATTCATGCTTGTTAATGATCAATAATATTTAAAGGTTTCTCGGCTCCCCCTTGACATTGTCCATTCCATGGACATCTGTCATTGTCCATTCCAGTTTCACATCATCTGAGTTGGATTAACATATCCTTACTAACTTTATTCAGGTTTTGATATCTGTTAAGCAGCCCTAGAAACTTCTCTCCAAGCCCAATCAACCCATCAGTAGTTCTCTTACACTTAGTCATCTGTAGTTATCCTTCGTCACAACGATAGGAACTTTCTTCCAGAAAGATGTTCTCAATATACCTGGTAAAAAAGCTTGCTGAAGTTCAAGTATAATGGGACAGTGTCAGTAGAGTATAAAATCAGCAAATTTCAATGTAGAAAATGACATCAGTTTAGTGTGGCAAAAATGTACTGATTTCAACATTTGGCAACGTCAACTTCCCCCTAATCAGATTGCTGTTTTTCATTTTCAGTAATGAGTAAGAATAAAGCCACATTGGGTCTTTGTGATAGAGGATACAATTACAAAGAATTTCAGAAAACGGGATTCTGATAACAAATGTATAATAAAAATATAAATAACACATATAGGGCTTGGAGGAGATACATCCATTTTTATCAGAAGAGAATAAAGAAAGAGATGCTTCAGAGCCTGGGTTCTGGAAAGGGACAACCATGGTTAGTAAGCCAGCTCTGCCACATTCAGCTGACATTTACTGGTGGCCTTGAGAAACTAGTTAGCCCCCTTAGCTTTCACATCAGTAAAATGTGGATAATAATAGTTACTACCTCAAGCACTGTTGTGATGATAGCTACTAGAACATAGTAAGTGCTTAAATATATGTTGTCTATATCAATTTTCACAGAAAAATGAGGAAATCAAGACACCATGGAGCCCTTTGTGGGCGGAGCCAATGATGCCCATGGGCCATCCCTTGCCCTCCAGGTGAGAGCCCACTGCAGGTGACTGTATTGTCCACTGATATTTCTGGAAGACAAACAAATTGATGAAGATGGCAGGCAAGTAGGATGGTTAAGGAGGAATGCTAGGTAGAGAGAAGAGCATCACTTCCAAAAGGTATCGAGGGTCAATTTGCAGTTGGACTACAAACTTTAAGTGGGCCGCATTGTCTTTATTATGAAGCTTTCCAGGAGCACACAACTGAATGGAGCTGAGACTTAGAATGGTAGGGCGGGCAGGGATAAGGGTCTGTAATAGGAAACTCCCAGGAGGGAACGTGCCGTCACTTGTTTCATTCTTCCCATTTTCTTACCCAGTATGGCCTTTCCGGAGACATCAAAATTCTGTTATGAAAAGAAATGACAACTTACTCTACAGACAACCCGAAGTAGGTTAGAACCCAGAATAACTCTTTAGGAAGAAAAGTTAACCGTTAACTATTAATGGTAATGGTATTAATAATAAGAAAAGTTATCCAGTCAGTGGTCTTAGCTATTTAAGACTGTAGGTCACTCATCAGGGTCCTATGTTTCCTTGAGATAAACATTAAATGATAAGTCTATCTAATTTGGTTGGGGGCCAAGGACCCTATAATGCTGCCATTTATTGCTAAATTGCCTTAATTACTTTTTAAAATCTGCCTTTTACCCCTTAGTGGATATATTAACCAATTATGGACGCTGACACAAAGGTCAGGAGAGAGTCTGTGGAACACAGCAAATTTTGAAAATATGATGTTAACGTGATGTTATTCAAAATCCTTCAAATGCATTAGGAAAAAACTTGCGTAAGATCCTCTGGAGTCTTGGGTGCAATGTGATATTTTGGAACATATTAATGTGATTTTCTTTTTTTCCTTTGCTGCTCCTTGTTCATGAATTTTTCCCAATCCATCCATTACCTGGGAGAATGTTAGGGTATTTGCGATGGAACATTCATGGAAAACAGTGTTCAGCATTCATTCTAAAACAGGCTCCGAAAGCTGCCTGAACGAGCATAATGTTTAATCATAAGCGTTTGGTGGAATGCCTTAACTGGGAGATAGAGAAGGATGGAGGCAGGTAGGATGGAGGCCTGTGAGAGACCTTCAAGACTTGGAGGAGAGGAGCAGAATCAGTATCCACCGTGTGCTCAGCCTCTGCTTTGTCAGCACCATGCAGCACCGTGGAGCCCTTTGTGAGCAAAGCCGCCAATGATGCCCATGGGCCATCCCTTGCCCTCCAGGTGAGTGCCCACTGCAGGTGACTGTATTGCCCACTGACTGTCCAACAGGAGAGTGCCCTGCTATGTCCTAAGACTGTCAGCTTGTCTAAGTTACCCTGTGTCAGCAACTGACTCATAGGCCAAGGGTACTCCTAAGTCTCTCAGACTAGAGGATGCAGCCCAGGACACCCAAGAAGCAGTGGTGATATGGAAAAGTTTGGATGGTATCGTTCAGATCCATCGTAAGAACTGTACTTCCCCTCCACCTGCCCCATTGCGCATTCCCCGAAAGAGGCGGTGGTGAAGCCTTTGGCCGTGACAAAGGAATCGTAATACTGGCACTAAAGAGCAGACTCTTTTCTCTCTCTGATATCTGTTTTCCTACCACTCTACTGTGAATTAACTCTCAAAAAAATAGCTAGTGGAACTGAAGTAGAAAAGAGTGGCAGAATCTCTCATACCAGAGAGGAAATATAACTTGGTAGAAGCGGCATTATTTAATATTTAAGAGCACAGATCTTGAAGCCAGAATCAGCGACTTCCTACTCTTCTGACTGTGAGCAAACTACTCATTTGAGCCTGTTTTCTCATTTGTGAAATGAAGATAATACCTTTCTCGTTTAGTATGACACCTAAATGGGATAGTACATACTCGCACCCACACACATAGCCACGCAATAAACCTGGTTACATCATTCTCATCTCTTGGCACTACTTTCATCCGAATTTATTGAACACGCATTACCTTTGGCTGCTGTAAGTTGACTCCAGTGCAGACAAAGTTCTACAAGACCAGCAAGCAGGGTGATGCCTTCGTGTTCCCGGATCCCTAGCATCCACATACCCAACAGCAGCTTTCCCTCACAAGAGGAGTGCAGCAAGGGGACTGTGATAATCACCTACTGGTCTCAGATCCAAGAGATGTCTCTATCAAAATTACGTGCAAGGGGTCCTCAGGCCCAGAATATCTGTGTCACCTTGGTCTCAAGTTTCAGGTGAGTAAGGAAATAAGGTTCTGTGCAAAATATTCAATTGCGTGGTTTTTCTCTTATTTATTCTTTTACATGATGAAGATGGTCTGCTTTTGAAAATATTACTCAATGTGTGTTAGGTACACTGTATACAGGCGATGGAAACCACTAACACGTCCTTTGTCCTTGGGAATCTTACAATTCAGTGGGAGACATTTATCCAGTACTTTCCGCGTGCAGCCAGCACTGGAAAAAGATGAGGCGAGGAGGTTCAAATCGCTTTTCAGTGCTTAATTCTTCCTGACATACATCTTCAATCCAAATCGCCATTTTCAAAATGGTACAATCTACAAATGTCCTTTCCTCAGTGTATTTTCAAGAAGGTCGCAAAAAAGGTAGGGAAAACTGTACAAAGAAGTGTAAGTGGGGCAGAGGAAAGAGAATTCAGGCCAGCGTCTATAACTTGCTCACCAAGTGGTTGGTCAAAACCACAAATTTGAGGGAAGTGGCCAAGAGGAAGAATGCTCTAATTTTACCAAAGCTAAAATCATGAAAGTGTCTCCTTCTGAGGAAAAAAAAAAAAAAGAAGGAAGGAAGGAAGAGGGGAAAGGGTGGCATTATACTTTACTTGCTAATTTGTAAGTGCAATTAAGGTTAAAGTCATACTTCCCTTCACAAGAAAACATGACCGAAAGCATTCTGAGCAAGCGAGCTTTGTTTGTAAAGAGCTTTTCAAGATGCTGTTTTTCTCCTGGAAAATGTGGTTTATCTAATTGATGGCTGAGGAAAACCATCTTTTTAAACTTCCCACTCAGTGAGTCAGCCTGGGGTGTGTCTGCCTTGTAGCATCCTGTGAGATCCAGTAATCTAAAGTGGCATGACCGAGGCAGCCCCAACTTCATGCGTCAAGCGGAGCTACCAGCGCTGGGAAACCAGAGGGAACCCGGTTTTCTAAACAGAGTGGTTAGCAAAATTGCATGTTATGAAGTAGGGTTTCATCCTTTAAAGGATCATTACCTATTTTAAAAAAGAACCTGTCGAATGAGTCCTATCAACACGCACAAGTCTGCAGTTGGTAGAGGCCAGGTAATTACTCCAACTGAAAGGCGAGTATTATCGCCTTCGGGTTTCTTCATGTTTACCTTGAAGAGAATTGCCATGCCACCGCCAATTGCAGTGAGTGGAGGAGAAATGGAGAATTTGGACAAGTTCTTTTCCAAACATAACTTGAGACACTGACAAAGCATCGTGAATACTGAGCCAGCCAGCCAGTGAAACATCAAACGCTGAGGAAAGAAACTCAATAGTAGTCTGAAAGTCTTAGCATCAGTACAGTCTTGCCCTGTACCATAACTCTTCTTTCCAAAAGAAGAGATGTGTGCGAATAGGTGACTTAGGGGTGTCTTGAAAGAGAACAGAAGATAAAGGGTTGGAAATACTGTCAAGTCACCTTTGTTGAAAAAATAGTCTACTTTCTTTATTATAGGTGGGCCAGAGTAGACGTTTATCCAGGCATGATAAAAGAATGTAATAGGATAGTGTTTGGGGTTCTTTAAAATGTGTCTCCTCAAACTCCCAGAGTTAGTTCTTTGGAATAAGATGTAGAGGCTGCAAAATGAGCCACCAAAATGCAAGTGCTACCTCAGATTGAAGAGCCTTTACGCAAATCTTCAGGAATTAATATATGTAGTAAATAAAGGTCTTGAGAATGGATGGGACACCAGATAGGTTAGGTTTCAATGGAGGTGACTAGGTCCGTATGAGATTTTCATTTTGGGGCAGCCACAATGCATAGAGATTTACTTTAATTTATTTAACTTTTCATACACGAAGATAAAAATGTGTTAGACTCTGGGTAACACAAAGAGAAGGAAATGAGCTGACAGTACGGCAATATTTTAGATCAAAGAGGTATGACAGGAAAAGATCTTAACATTGGAACGAGCTAAATAAAGTTATCACAACTTTAGATTTCTAGAAACCTTATCAAGATATGCAAACTATGTGCCTCTAACCACTCTGGGCAGAGGTTTCAGCATATTAGAGTGTTCAGAATGATCACCACATTATGGATCTAGGGGGATTCTCCAGAGGTTTGAGCCTGAGAAAACATATGTTTCTTGGTTCTCTGGTGTTTTCCTGACTGCTCGTTAGCAACGGTGTAATTTTCACTGCTCTACAGCCCAAGAAACATCACAATTATATCCCCAGATCATGGTGATCAGCTCTGGTCGGCTCTAGAGGGGAAAGTCATGGCCACCCATGAGAGACTGTGTAGTCCTTCACTCATCAATGGCTGCTGGAAATGGGCAAAGACTGACACACACCCTATTGTGGATACTAACAGAATTCCTTTACAACTGTCAACATCTAATGAATCCTTCACGCTAGTGTTTGGACCTCTTCCTTAATATTTCCAAAAAGCATTGTCACTGCAGATTCTTTGATTTTCTTTCTTTCTTTTAAATTTCAGCTTTATTGAAGTATAATTTATATATAAAATTATAAGATTGGAGCTGGCCCAGTGGCATAGTGGTTAAGTTCACACTCTCCGCTTCGGTAGCCCAGGGTTTGTGGGTTCATACCCCAGGTGTAGACCTACACACAATTCATCAAGCCATGCTGTGGTGACATCTCACATATGGAATGGAGGAAGATTGGCACAGATGTTAGCTCGACAACAATCTCCATCAAGCAAAGGAAAGAAAGATTGACAACAGAGGTTAGCTCAGGGCCAGTTTTCCTCAACAAACACAATAAAAATTATAAGATTTTTAAAATATGTATTGTGATGATATATGTATACATTGTGAAAAGATTCTCCTCATCTAGATAGTTAACACATCTATCCCCTCATATGTTTATTTTATTTTTTTTGTGAGAACATTTAAGTTTTACTCTCTTAGCAAATTTCAACTATATAATACAGTGTTATCAAGAATAATCACCATGCTTTATATTAGATCCTCAGACCAAATTCATCTCATAGCTGAAAGTTTGTAACTTTTTACCAACCTCTCCCTATTTCCTCAACCCCTTTTGTCCCTGGAAACCACTTTTCTGCTCTCTGTTTCTACAAGTTTTGACTTTTTTTTTTTTTAAGATTCCACATATAAGTGATACTATGCAGCACTTGTCTTTGTCTGGCTTATTTCCCTTGGCATAATGCCCTCAGCATCCATCCATTTTGTCACAAATGGCAGGATTTACTTCCTTCTCACAGCTGGATGACCCATCCATTATTGAAAGTGGGGCATTGAAGTTCCCTAATATTATTGTATTGCTGTCTTTTTCTCCCTTCTGGTCAGTTAATATTTTCTTAAATATTTAAATGCTCCTATGTTGGATGTATAAATATTTACAAATGTTATATCCCCTTGTTGGATTGACCCCTTTGTTGTTATATAATGACCTTATTTTTCTCCTTTACAGTTTTTGGATTAAAGTCTATTTTGTCTGATATAAGTATAGCTACCCCTGCTTTCTTTTGGTTTCCATTTGCGTGGAATATCTTTTTCCATTCCTTCACCTTCAGTCTGTGTGTGCCCTTACATCTAAAGGGAGTCTCTTGTAGGCAGTGTATCATTGGGTCTTATTTTTTTATCCACTCAGTTACTCTGTATCTTTTGATTGAAGAATATAGTACATTTACGTTTAAAGTTATTATTGATAGATATGAACTTACTATTGCCATTTTGTTAATTGTTTTCTGCCAGTTTGTAATTTCTTTTCTTTTCTTCCTCTTTTTTTTTTTTTTTTTTTTTTTTTGGCGAGGAAGATAGGCCCTGAGCTAACATCTGTGTCGGTCTTCCTCTATTTTATATGTGGGACACCACCACAGCATGGCATGATGAGCAGTGTGTAAGTCCACACTCAGAACCTGAACCCATGAACCCTAGGCCACCCAAGTGGAGCAAGTGAACTTAGCCACTATACCACCAGGCTAGCCCTTGTAATTTCTTTATTCCTTTCTTCTCTTGCTCTCTTCCTTTATGATTTGATGATTTTCTGTAGTCATATACTTAGATTCATTTCACTTTATCTTTTGTGTATCTACTATAGGTTCTTGTTTGTGGTTATCTTGAGGTTTACATAAAGCATCTTATATTTGTAACAGTCTATTTTAAGCTGATAATAATTTAACTTTAAACACATACTAAAGATCTACATTTTGACTCTCTGTCTCCATATTTTGTTTTTGGTGTCAGAATTTGCATCTTTTTTACTTTGTGTATCCATTAGCATTATATTGTAATTATAGTTATTTTTAATACTTTTGTCTTTTAAAATTCATGCTAGATTTATAAGTTATTTATCCACCATTACAACATTAGAGTATTCTGAATTTAACTATATATTTACTTTTGCCAGTGGGATTTATACTTTTCTGTGTCTTCCTGTTTCTAATTAATGTCTTTTCTTTTCAGCTGGAAGAACTCCCTGTATCATTTCTTGTAAGGCCAGTCTGGTGGTGATAAACTCCTTTAACTTTTGCTTGTTTGGAAAATTCCTTATCTCTCCTTCAGTTTTGAAGGACAACCTTGCCAGGTAGCATATTCTTGGTTGGTATTTTTTTTCTTTCTTTCAACACTTTGAGTATGTTATGCCTCTCCCTTCTGGCCTGCAAAGTTTCTGCTGAAAAATCTGCTGATAGTCTTCTGGAGGTTCCCTTGTACATAACAAGTGGTTTTCTCTTGCTGTTTTTAAGATTCTTTCCTTGTCTTTAACTTTTGACAGTTTGGTTGTACTATGTCTTGGTGTAGATCTCTTTGGATTCTTCTTATTTGAAACCTCTGGGCTTTCTGGATATGGATGTTTGTTTCTTTCTCCAGGTTTTAGGGAAATTTTCTGCCATTATTTTTTTGAATAAACTTTCTACCCCTTTCTCTCTGTTTTCTCCTTCTGAGACCCCTATGATGCATATATTGGGCCACAGTTGTTGCTATTCCATAAGTCCGTTAAGCTATCTTCACTCTTTTTCATTCTTTCTTGCTTTTTGCTCCTCCGATTGGATGAATTCCACTGCCCTGTCTTTGAATTCACTGATCTTTTCTTTTACTTGATCTAGTCTGCTGTTGAATCCCTCTATTGAATTTTTCAGTTCAGTCATTATCGTCTGCAGCTTTGAGATTCTTGTTTGGTACTTTATTATGTTTTCTATATCTTTGTTGAAACTCTCACTTTGTTCCCTCATTGTTCTCTTGACATCAGTGAGCATCTTTATGACAATTATTTTGAACACTTTATCAGGTAAGTCACTTATCCCCCATTTCATTAAGATCTGTTTCTGAAGTTTTATCTTGTTCTTTTGTTTGGAAATATTCCCTTTTTTCTTCATTTTCCTTGACTTTCTGTTTCCATCTTGCTCATTTCCCAGACATGAGGAATGTTTTCACCAAATTCAAGCCTGATGGAATAAGATTGTATGGAAGAAGAAGATGACATAGGTACAATCATTTACTCTATAAATGTGTGCTATGAGAGAAAGAATACAATTTTTAGCAAGTAGTTAGGGAGCTAGCAAGTTGCCCACTGACTAAGACAGAAGCACTTGCCTCACCACTCACTCTCTCCCATCCTAATCAAATAGAACCTGTTTAGCTAGGGTTTAATCTCTCAGAAAGTAATAATATTAATGGTAATTTGGTATGGCTGGTGCTAGTTCACTGATGTGAGAAAGATAATCTCTATGAGTCTGTCTTAAGTTGGGTGGAGATAGACAGGGAGAGTCTGAGTAGCAGAAGCATTAAAGATACAACAAAACTTTCTTCATCTCAGTCACCATAGCTGATTGTCATGATCTGGGGATTTTATTGTGATGTTTCTTGGTCTATAGAGTGGTGAAAATTACCCTGTTGTTGATGAATAGTGAGGGAAATACTGAAGAACCAAGGGACATAAGTTTTCTCAGACTCAAACCTCTGGAGTGTCCTCCTAAGTCTACGATGCAGTAATAATTCTAACTATCCTAAAATATGGAAGAATAACAACAGCAAAAAACCCACAGAGAGTATGAGAGCAAGGAAGTGGGCACAGGAAGACATACAAATCCTTAGCTGTGTCTGAAACCTGCTAGATAAGAGAGACTGGACTAGAAACTTTGGAAATAGTATTACCCAGCTGTAGACATGAAGAGAATATTAAGGGCAACTTCCAGTTTCAGGTTCGACATGTAAAGAGCATGGAAGTCACCACTCCCATTTTCAAAACAAGAAAAATAATCCAAACAAACTAAATTTCAATGAATGTTATTATACTCCTCAGAGAACAAAGGTCACAGAGTAAACTGACACCCTGAAATCTGGAGAGACAGGAGAATACAAGAGATCATGGCTGAGATCAGCTCATTAGGAATAGAAGCTGCTGAAGCTGTATACTGGTAGGAAGACTAAAATCTTAATTTTAACAAATTGCTGGAGGCCAAATGTGGACTAGCTTGAAAGTTAAAAAATCCTATTTGGCAGTCCAATCTGAGTGATTGCCCCCACACTTTCATAGGTATTAACTCCAAGATCCCCCCAAATTTCTCATGATAAAGACTGGACAAGAAGAAAAATTATATAATTATATTAATAGATGAAGAAAAAGCATTTGACAAAATCCAACATCCATTCATTCATTTAAAAAAAAGACTCTCAGCAAATTAAGGAGAGAGAGGAACGTTCTCAACGTGATAAAGAGCATCTTCAAGAAACCTACACCTAACAGCATACTTAACAGTGAGAAATTAGATGCTTTCCTCCTATTAGGAACAAGGTAAAAATGTCCTCTCTCCACACTTCTATTCAATATCATACTTGAAATCCTAGGTAGTGCCATAAGACAAAGACAGAATTAAAGAGTATATATATTGAGAAGGAAGAAATAAAGCTGTCCTTGTTCACACAAGACATGAGTGTCTCTGTAGAAATTTTTTTTTAAGTTTTGGAACTAATAGGTAATTATAGCAAGTTTGCAGGATCCAAGTTAATATACAAAAGTCAATTGTTTTCTCATACACCAGCAATGAACAACTGAAACTTGAAATTAAAAACACAATATTATTTACAATAATACTCAAAAAAATGAAACACTTAGGTATAAATCTAAGAAAATATATACAGACTCTCTATGCAGAAAAGTATAAAAATCTAATGAAAGAAATCAAAGAAGATCTAAATAAATGAAAATAGAGTCATGGATCGGAGGACTCGATATTAAAATATCAATTCTTCCCAACTTAGTCTGTATATTCATTGTAATCACAATCAAAATCCCATCAAGCTATTTTGTGGATATTGACAAACTGACTCCGAAGTTCATATGGAAAAACAAAAGACCCAGAATAGCCAACACAATACTGAAGAAGAACAAAGTCAGAGAACTGATACTGCTTCAAGACATATTACAAAGCTAAAGTAATTTTCAGCATTGTACTGATGAAAGAATAGACATATAAATCAAGGGTACAGTGTAAAGAGCCCAGAAGTAGACCCACACAGATACAGTCAACTCATCTTTGACAAAAGAGCAAAGGGAATTCAATGGAGAAAGGATAGTCTTTTCAACAAAATGTGCTGAAACAATTCAACATCCATATGTAAAAATAAATAAAGCTCTACACAGACCTTACACCTTTCACAAAAAATCAACTAAAAATATATTGTAGATCTAAATACAAATCACAACACTATAACACTTCTAGAAGAAAACATATGAGAAAAATCTGAGAGACCTTGGGTGTGCTGATGAGTTTTTAGATACAATACAAAAACTGCAATCCATGAAAGAAAATGTTATCTTTATTAAAACTTAAAACTTCTGCTCTTTGAAAGACACTTTTAAAAGATTAAAAAGACAAGCCACCGACTGGGAGAAAATGTTTGTAAAACACATATCTGATAAAGGACTTGTTTCCAAAATATACAAAGAACTTTTAAAACTCAACAATAAGAAAACAAACAACCCAATTAAGAAATGGGCAAAGTATCTGAACAAATACCTCACCAGAGAAGACATACAGATGGCAAATAAACATATGAAAAGGTGTTCAACATCACATGTGATTAGGGAACTGCAAATTAAAACAACAATGAAATACTGCTGCACACCTATTAGAAGCTGAAAGTTAAATTAGCAGTGTCAAATACTGACAATACTGGTGAGAATGCAGAGCAAAAGAAATTCCCCTTCCTTCTGTATGGGAACAGAAAATGGTACAGATGCTTTGGAAAACAGCTTGGCAGTTTCACACCATGCTAAACATAGTCTTACAATCCAGCCCAGCAACCACACTCTTAATTATTTACCTAGGTTAAACCCAGTTGAATTATGTCCACACAAAACCTGCATGCTTATATTTATAGCAGCCTTATTTGTAATTGCAAAAGACTGGAATATATCCTTCAATACATGGATGGATATATAACCTGTATCTGTACAATGCAATATTATTTAGCAACAAATCAAAGTGAGCTACCAAACCACAAAAAGACAGGGAGAGTGTATCATCCAGTAATATGACATTCTGGAACAGGCAAAACTGTAGGAGTAATAAAATGACCAGTAGTTGTCAAGGGTTCTGGCTTAGGGTGAGGCACAAGGAATTTTGAGGGCAGTAAAACTGTTCTGATGATATAGTGAACACATGACTATGCATTTGTCAAAATTTATGGAACTTTATAGGACAAAAAGTGAACATTAATATACACAATATTAAAAAATCATTTAGGAGATTTGCAGATGCCAGGGAGGAATTCAGACTTTGACAAGAGCTTCTAACTGTATTAAAATATGTGAAACACCTCACTGCAGGGGTGGAGGGAAAGATGTTTATCTAGTAACTTTGGTAATAAATGGAGTCTGTAAGACTAAAGGCAAAAGGGACTGCACATAAAACTGTGTTCTAGTTGATAAAGTTGTTTCCCATTGCGTTATGAGTTAATTCTGATATTGCTACGCATGTTTACTGGAACAATTGAGTAATTGGATGGCAGATGGTGGCAGTCATATTTTTCACTGTTGGAATGGAAATTTACAAATAAGTAATTGGAGGAGGCCGGAATGATCCACATGGTAATGGATTAGAGCCAGAGACATCAGAATGAACTTGTGTTTAATTTAGTATAAATACTGATCGTTGCAAAAAGAAACACTTACAGATATGCATATGTGTACAGCTTAGTGTACATACATATATTTCTGTGCTGTCAGCTGAGAAGCCCCAAAATAAATGATAACTCACTAGCACAAGGACACCTGGTGCTCAGATCTTATTTTCTAATACCGTTCTCCAATAAAAGAAACCAGAGCTCCTTAAAGAAATGATTGAATCTTGGGCTTGGATAGGAAATAGACAAGATGAGCCTGAAGCATTTTGTAGACGCACAAAGTAAGGAAATGCTCAAAAAACGAAACAAAGCAAAAACCCCAAAACCCATGCACATTGATGTGGGTATATCAAAGGTGCACAGGAGCCAACTGAAAGAGCTCCCAATGGCCAAAGCTAGAACAATTTGAGCAAGAAAGTTAATAAAGTAGTGTTGTATTATAATCCAAAGTATAAGACAAGTATTCATGAGTCCAAACTGATATAATTACATGATCAAGTAAACTAACAAATGTGGGAGAAGAGACAAATCTGTCATGCAAAAGAATTCCAAATAATACATGAAGGTCCTTCTCTTTCAAGAAGAGAGAGTAGAACTTTCCACTCCTTAGGTCTGGGCTGTGCATAGTGACTTCCTTCCAAATAGGACAGTATGAAAAAGGGGGGAAAGGAGTAACTTTAAGGTGAAGAAAGCCGATCACCTCAGAGAGGTGATCAAGGTCAACATGAACAGCCATAAATGATATTGGTAATAAGTACCCTCAATATGATGTGATGAAAGTGACACTTTACCTCGGATATCTGCCTCCAAATAACCCCTTTCCTCCGTCTTATCATGAGAAAAACATCAGACAAATTCCGGTAGTAGGTATCCTACAAAATACCTGACCAGAATGCCTCAGAACTGTCAAAATCATCAAAAACAAGAAAAGTCTGAGAAACTGCCACAGCCAGGAGGAGCCTAAGGAGACCATTTTGTCTCCTCTCTTTGATTTCCCTTTCTTCTTCTGGCTTTCCCTACTCTGTTTCCATGCCTCTCTCTCTTTTAGTGCTTTCTCTTTCAATCTGTCTCTGCCCTCCTTTCTGTTTCTCCCTTTGTTTCTGTTTTCTGTTTCTTCCCTCTTTCTATTTCCCTTCCTCTTTTTCTCCATCACTGTTTTCCCTGCCCTTCTTGTATCTGCCATATTTGTTCCTTCTCCCTCATCTGTCTCTGTGTTTCTTTCTCTATTTCTCTATCTCACTTGATTTGTCTCCTCCCTTTTCCCTAGATTCCCGTGGACCCTAATTAACACACACACACATACTCTCCCCCCACCATCTATATTCCCCCTCTTTCTCCATCTCTGTGTTTTGTGTGGGTCTCATCCTATGGAAGCCCGGGACACTCACCTGGGCCCATACTGCTTGTGGTGAGTCCCCAGACACTTGCTCAACCAGAGCCAATGTTGTGGCTGGACCCACCCTTGTGGTTCTTATTATGATTGCAAAATGCACCTCAGCAACAACCGTGAGAGAACTTTGAAAAAGCTGTATTACTCACAGGTCCTGGGGGGTACACAGCAAGCCCAAGTGCCATGCAGTGAGGTTGTGGGTAGAGAGTGACAGACAGAGGGAGTGTGTAGCTGGGGCTCTGCCTGTGTTGGGTATTAGGGTGGGGTGCCTAGGGTTTCACTTTTTATGAGTGAATTTAAGACACAAGAGCAGGAATTAGGGCACAGGAAGGGAAAAGCAGGGTCACTGAAGTGGTCAGTTATTTAGGTTTTAGAAAGGGGGCTTGTAAAAGGGGAACTTCATGAGTGGGGGCAGCTGGGCTCCTTATCCAGATGTTTTGCTACTAGCTGTGACATAGAGCTGGCAATATGTTTATTTGAGACAGATGTCTATGAAATGGATGCCTTTGCAATCAAAAGCCTGATGTCGTGCACTTTCCTTATAATCAAATAGCTTAATGTCAGGCATTTACGCTACACTCTGTTTCGCCACATCTTTCTGACTCTCCTTTTTCTTATTCTCTCTCTCTCTCTTTCTCATCTCTATTTCCACTCCATTTTCTGTTCACACCTTCTATATAGTCCCTTCTCTGTTTGTATTATGTTTTTATTTCCAGAATATCTTGTTTCTGATTATTCTCTAAAAATATATATAGCATCTATGTGTTGTTTCATAGATGCAGTTTATTCTTATCTTTTAGGATATTATAATTTTATTTAGAGTATTTTTTCCCATGGGCATCCTATTTTGCCTAGACTCTTCCATATTCATTTTTACTATTTTCTTGTTGGTTTTAACCTGTTTGTCACATTAGACACTTTGTGTTGCTACTTAGCAACCTGTTTCTGTCCATTTCTACTTGAGAATTTCACTAAAAAGCTGACTGAAAGGTATGTGTGTGTCTGGGCGCACACCCAATTGGGAAAGCAGTGCAGGATATGTTGTGGAAAAACCAAAGAAAAGATACGGAGATGGGGAACAAGACACATGGCTTTATTTGTTGTTATTTAGAGGGAATGTCCAGTGGCAGCCAGCTGGACGGAAATGTGCACCCGCAACTGCAGGCGGGGAGGGGGTTGCTTATATAGGCAGAGGGCACGAAGGCTATACGCTTGCCGAGAGGGGCTGTCCCTGGTACACCAGCATTCCCAGGAATAGTAGTTCACATGAAGGGGCTCTGTGTTCCTTCTAGACATGATGTTCTTTGAGTGAGATAAGGTAAGACCCAGGCTGGCCAGGCCCTGGATTGTTACAAATCCCAGAAGTTTGGCGTCCTGCCCAGAAGAGGGCCAGAAGGACACATGTTTGCAATGGGCTTGTGGGCTCTTGCTGAGCAAGCAAGGCCCAGGCCCTACAGTGTACAAGAGGAGGCCTTGCTAACTCATGAGTTTCACTGTAGGATGACTGAGCAGGATTTGGCCAGTGTTGTAGGGGATCCACACTGTCAATATCTGTAGGCATTTTTCCTTTATCTGGTCATAAAGAGATCCTCTCTCCAAATAAATTCTTCCATCCTCCGTATAGAGTGTACGAGCCCAGATGATAGATTCTGCTACCTGGTCACGGAAACGAACTGCAGTTTCACCATTCATCATGTTGACTTTCATGTAAATCTCCTGTCTTCTGGATAAAAGCTCACTTTTCTCTCCACTGTGACTGGAGTCTATTTGGTGCATTCTTTCCAAAGCGTGAATACCTAATCTTCTGCTAGGTTGAAAGATACTGTTTTGGCCTGGGTTCCCTCAAAATAAGAGCCTTAAACTAAGGCTTAAATAAAGAGTTCAGAAAACAAAATTGTTAGGTGAATCAGACAGGGGACCTGGGAGAACAATAAGAAAGGATGAAAATAGAAATTGGACAATTAATAGCAAAAAAGCATGTCTAATACCCCAAAGTTAGATTTAGTGATAAATTCTTCATAAGGTTTGTATAATAAATGCAATGTTAAAAATGCTGCAGAATATTAAAATATGGGAGTATCCTACTTATTTTGTGAAACTAGCACAAATGATGAAAGGAGACTGGATATTAAAAGAATGAAATTATAATCATGTAAGAATTTATAACTAGAATGTAAGGATGGCTTAAGATTAGAAAATTAGCAGTATGTGTTAGTCAATCAAGATCCTAAAAGGGCCTCTGCTAATACATCCATTCCTTTGATAAGCTTCATAACCTAGGAATGGAGAGAGCTTTCCTTAACAAGATAAAGAACCATTCTTAAGCCAACATTCGATATCACCCTTAACAATAAAACATTGAAGGCATTCCCATTAAGGGAAGGAATAAGATATGAATGCTGGCTATGACCACAGCTTAATTTTAGTCTGGAAATTCAGAAGAGCTCATGGATTCTTAATCATCATGAAGATGAGATTAGAAAGTAACCACCTATAAGTGCCAACTTCTTCTCATAGTGTGATTACATTGTTACTGGGGAGCTCTATTTTCGTTGAAGCAAAATCTATGACCTCTCTAGGACTTTCAAAAAGTTCAGAGGAAAGGGGTAAGAAAGTGAGCAGACCACTCAGGAATTTAGCAAAGTGCAATTTACAGAGTAGATTGGGAGGTCTTCATGTGTCAAGACTGAGAGGCTAGCCACAGTAATTCCACAATTGTTGGCTTTGCGCACACATTCCAGACACTCCCCAGGCCCTACTGGGAGCAGGATTAGAGACATCTCATGTGATAGAAAAGCATTCCTCATTGCATTGTGACTAGCTGTGGATAGTCACATCTATATGATTACCAAATATGTCTATGACTAATAAAATTCTATTTCACAAGAATAAACACCAACCAAGTGCTGACTTGCCAGATGAAAAACATGTTTTGTTTTGTTCCTTGCCGTTGGAATTAAACATTATTAGTTTGCTAATATTAACTGCTGGCACTCAATATTCTTCATACCCCTTTCAGTTCTCTTTTTGTTTTGCCAAGGCAAGAAGCCTGGGAGCTACACTTCTTGGACTCTATTGCCAACAAGGTTTTGAATTTGTTCAGGGTTCCACAAATGAGGTCTGCTCTCACAAGATCTGGAAGGCAGAAGAAGCAGAAGCCATCTTTTTCTATGACAGTGAGTGGAGATGTGGATTTCCCAGGCATGAGTTTTCGTAGCCATTTCTGTGTTCTCCTGCCATTCACTTTCCTGGATGCCATGAAGGGGCTCTGAACTCTTCAGCAGATTTCTGCAGATTGCTGGCTCTGGGTGGCAGCAACTCTGTCTCTTTGTAGCGCTAAACCTAAAGCCAGTGACTTGCTACTTTGGGCTTTCAATGGTTTTGTAAGCACCTAATTCTAACCGAGGGTATTTTTTTTTAATAAACCCTAAACACAAATAACCATGGAAAAAATTACTGAGTAACATTTAGTGCCAGAAAAGTCGACCATCTAGAAAGGCAGATCAAGCTAAGGCAGAGAGAAGCCAGCAGAAAGGGAGAGTTTAGAGTCTAGAAAGCTCATGAAAGGCTGGGATGGTGAATAAGGCCAGAGAATTCTGATCCAAGTAGGAGCAGTCAGTTTTCTACCCATTTATACTTCTTGCAGCATATGGATAGGCCAAGGCTATAGAAAACGAAGGCCAATGAGTAAATCTCACTTCATTCAATGGGTAAGAAAAATGCTTAGTTATCCTCTTATTTCCATTAGCTCCCAGCAGATTTACAGTCATTAGGTCAGTCACATGTCCCCATCCATCTGGAAGCAGTTGTCAGCCACAAAGCAAGTCACTTAATCTGAAGATAATTTCACCACCTAATCAGGGAGTTGTGATTATTAAGTGATTTCTGGTATGTGAAAGTGCCCAGCAGAGAGCAGATCCAAAGCAAAATAAACTGCTCAGGAAAGCTAAGTAAGTAAGCTAAGTTACCCTGAGTAACGAATGCTGGCTCCTACTGGGAGTTCTACTGCCCTCTGTAACTCAGAAATCCAAATATGGCTCTTGTCAACACTTACCATGCAGAAAGCAAGATATTAGAATAGTTTTAGCACCTAGAACTAAAATATCAATGTTTAACTTGCAACTAAATTTAACATGCAACCTGTTCACTTTATCCTTGTTTTTATCCTGTGTCGTGTTAGTTATTTAAAATATCTTGGAGTAAGACAAAGTACGTATGTTCCTTACTATCTCTCCAACTGAATGCCCCCCCAAAGCCTGTCCAGAATGCCTGGAGCAGCTGTTTGAAGATTCTGAAATTAAAAATAGCAGGCAGATTGCAAAAGACCAGAGTTTGAAATACTAGAGAACCAGTAATGAGCTTAACATTTTTTAGCCCCGAATGTCCCCCAGCCTAGACTCAAGACAGCCCAAAACCAAGAGGTGGGTGTTGACACAGAAAGAGAGAGCTACAGAATAAGTCCTCTAGTTCTGGCTCAAGATATGAGAAAGAGATCTCTGAATGCTTAGAAAGAGTAGAGAAAATCTCTTCCTTTTCTCTCTTTTTTATTTCTTTTGTTCTTTTGCATCCCATCTCCATGGCAATGGCAGCTGGGACAGCAGCCGCAGTAGAGTCCCACAGGTGCCTTAAACTCTCAGGGAAGGGAATGTTTCTCTCCAATCACAGGACCTGTGGTCTCAGGAGACTGGGGTGAACTCCCATTGCTTTTTTATTCTATGTCCTCCTGCCTCTTACCTGAAATATGATTGTAGCTGTGGCGAGTGTGAAGAAAAGCAGGGCAGATGAAACCTTAGTTTTCTGTCTGGAGGATTGCAAAGGAAGCCACAGGGAACCAGAAGCAACAGGTAGATCATGGAGAGAGAGGAGCTTGGGTAAGTGACACTGTAAACTTGTTTATAAACTCCTAGGCTCACTTCCAAGCTTCAGACGCATGAATCTGCCTCTAAATAGCACATCCACAATCCTGAGAACTAAAAGAAGAGGTGGACCGCTGCCCGGATCCCAGACTGGCCACCGGGTGGCACACATTCAAGAGACATTCAAACAGCTTTGCAAAGGCTTTTAAAAATGGAACTGACGTTGAAACCACTACCCATAGAAGACTGGTTGGACCTTGCAACATGAATCCAACTGGATCAATTGCCTAATAAAACAAAATGTTGACGTTCTCCATAGGACTTAAGCAAGACCCAGAATTTTATAATATGATTTTCAAAATCTTCAAGATACAATCCAAAACTATTCAGCATGTGAAGAAACAGGAAAATCTCAACTCACATGGGAAAAGACAATAACAGATGCCAGTGCTGAGATGACACAGATGTTGGGACTATCTGACAAAGACTTTGATGAAGATATTATAAAAATGCTCCAGAAAGTAAGGGCAAAGACTCTTAGAATTAATGGAAAAATAGAAAATAAATAGAAGATATTAAGGAAAACCAAATAGAAATTGTATAACTAAAAATATAAACTTAAATTTTAGAAAACTCACGGGATAAACCCAGTAGTCAAATGGAGATCACAGAGGAAAGAGAATGAATTTCAAGATTGAACAATGGAATTATTGAGATTGAACAAAGAGGGAAAAAAAGAAAAAGAAAAAGCTTGCAGAACCTCAGAGACCTGAGTGACGATACAAAAAGGTCTAACATTCATGTCACTGAAGGACTAGAAAGAGAAGAGAAAGACACAGTACAAAAAAAAAATATCTGAAGAAAATGCATTTGAAGAAAAATTTCCATATTTGGTGGAAGACAGAAATGTACAGATTCAAGAAGCTAAGCAAACTATAAACAGGATACACCCAAAAGTCCACACCCAGGCACAACATACTCAAATTTTTTTAAACCAAAGTCAAAGAAAATATCTTGAAAATTGCCAGAGACAAACACTGCATCATACACAAAGAAGCAACTATTTGAGTAACTACATTTCTCATTAGAAACTATGGAGAAACTACAAAAGAAAATGGCGCAATAATTTTCAAGTACTGAAAGAAAAGAACTGTCAATCTAGAATTCTATATGCAAAAAAATATCTTTCAGGGATGGAGCTGAAGTAAGATTTTCTCTGCTGAAAGAAAACTAAGAGAATTCCTTTCCAGCAGATCTGAACTAAAATAATTGTTAAAGAAAGTTCTTCAGATAGAAGAAAATGATACCAGAAGGAAACTTTGAACATCAAGAATGAAGGAAGAGCAACAGAAATGGTAAATTTTTGGTAATTCTAATAGACTATTTCTCTCCTCTTGAGTTCATTAAAATATATTTGATGGTTGAAAGCAAAAACTAAAATACTTCCTGATGGAGTTTTTAGTATATGAAGATGCAATAAGTAAGACAACTACAACATAAAGGGAGGAGGATAAAGCCTATATTATAATATTGTTTCTATTTTCCAGTTGGTGTGGTAAAATACTGATTTTAAATAGACTATGAAAAGTTAAGTATGTATATTATAGTCCCTAGATTAGCCAATTAAAAAGTCATCTCAAAGAGATATAGGACCAGCCCCAGTGACCTAGTGGTTAAGTTTGGTGCTCTCCATGTCAGCAGCCTGGGTTCAGTTCCAGGGTGCAGACCTACATCACTTGTCTGTCAGTGGCCATGCTGTGGCAGTGGCTCACATACAAAAAGAGGAAAACTGGCAATGGATGTTGGCTTAAGGAAATCTTCCTCTGCAAAAAAGAAAAAGAGAGAGAAAAAGAGAGCAGAAAGCACAATAGATAAAATCGAATACCAAAGAAACTCACATAACTCAAAAGAAGGTGGAAAAGAGGAAAAAATAATTTTAAAAACATGTAGTAAATAGAAAAGAAATAATACAAAGGCAAGCCTAAATCCAAAAATATTAACATTACATTAAATGTAAATGGTCTAAACACACAAATTAAAAGACAGAGATTGTCAAGGTGCATAAAAATACATGATCCAACTATATGCTGTCTATAAGAAACTAACTTCAAATATAATTATATGGATAAGTTAAAAGTAAAAATATATATCATGCAAACAATCTGAACTTCAATGATAAGATGTTGTATCTAGTGAACACGATCCCTCAAAGAGCCTGCAGATAAAGAGATGGAGATGGTAGGAGCTCCATAGCTTGAGTGGTTAGTGAGAGCCATGGTGGAAGCTAAGGTCCCATAAAATTATGAACCATCCTCTTATGCTCCGAATACATGGGCGTATGAGCTGGAAGCTTGCTGAAATGGGTGGTTTGCCGTGGTCTTCCAAGAGAGTAAACCAATTTGGACATATGCCCACCATCTTATCTTTCCAAAAGACCTCTTTCTTGAGGATTAAACAATGTTCTTTTCTTCAAGATTTGAAAAACTAATATATCTTTGGGGAAAAAAAATGCTGCCTCACCTAGCCCCGTTCACTCCAGCTATCCTGGAGCCTATCATGTCTGTTTGCCCGAAACACTTCAGTTTAAGATGGTCTGCTTCTGCAGAGGCTGCCTCTTTCCTGAAGGTTCTTGTTGCCATGCTTTGACTCCATTCTCCTCAGTATACATTCAGGGTCCTGTTTTTCACCCTCGTGTGTACATCTCTATCTTTCAAACAGAAAGGCTACTCTCTTTTTTTTTTTTTGAGGAAGATTAGCCCTGAGTTAACATCTGCTGCCAATCCTCCTATTTTTTGCTGAGGAAGGCTGGCCCTGAGCTAACATCCATGCCCTTCTTTCTCTACTTTATATGTGGGGCACCTGCCACAGCATGGCTTATCAAGCGGTGCCATGTCCACATCTGGGATCCGAATGGGCAAACCCTGGGCCACCAAAGAGGAACATGCACACTTAACCACTGCACCACTGGGCCAGCCCCTGAGAAAGGCTACTCTTTATTAGTGAGAGAGGATATGATCCTCTTAGATCTTCCTCCTCCCGAAAATGTCTTGACCTGGGTCTTGCCTGATTCAAGATGTGAGGAATTATAAGCATTTTAAGTAGTTCAAAGTAGAAGATTAGTGTAGGTAGCAGCTGGGTTAACCTTCTCCTTACTGCACAGAGCAACTATCCATGAAGGCATTAGAAACAAAACATAAATGAGTCTCCTAGGGAGGTGGAGAGAAGCCTCAAAAAGATTATGTCTAACTCTCATACTAGTCACAAGGCCCAGAGACCTGGAGACAGACGGTCTAGGTTTAATGGGAATAAAAGAATGGACCACTAGCAAGAAACCATGGTACTTAAGAAATGTTTTTGCTAGAGATCTGACTTTCTGCTAGCAGTTCTTAAGATCTGAGCTTGAATGAAATTTTGTCAACGATGTTGTTAGAAATCATAGAGACAAAAGACTAACATCAGAACAAACAAAAAACAGCATTAGCAAGGGTTATTGTGTTTTCCAGGACAGTTTTGCTAAAAAGCATTGGTCATTCACATCTGGAAGGTAAACTACATGCCGTTTCTAGCTATTTGCACTGTCATTACCTTGATTGGAGCCCCCAGGCTACTGGTCCAGCCTTAAGATCCTGTCCTGAACTTTTGCAATCATAGGTCTGGATATTTGTAAGGGAGTGAGGTCATGAACCGTACACATACCCTCAAAACTAGTCTTCTTAAAAACTTGTTAATTCCTTGCTCAGTCTCCCTCTGGCTTCCCACTGAACTCAGGAAAAAGCCTATGTTCTTTAGACTGGCCTTCTCCCAAGGCAAATTGGTTTCACTGTCCTTTGAGCAGGTCATGCTCATTTGGAACTTTATTCTGTTTCTCCTGCTGTTCCCCCAGCCTGGAGTATCTGGCTTTCCTTTCCTTTCTCCAAACTGTATCCGTTCTGTTTCTTTGAAAAGTTGGTCTCCTCTACACGGGGATACAATATTTTTTCTTTCTCATTTTTTATAGCACTTGCATATACCTGCCAAAATAAGAGACATAGACTGTCTAAGGTTAGTTACTTATTGTTTGTGTATATCTTGGGTCTACAAGTGGGTTATAAATCCTTAGAAGCCATGGGCTCTGGCGTACACTTGTTTTCCTATTACTAAGGCAAAACAGTTGAAATTTATCTTAACAAAGTTCAAAAGCAAATGTCAGCTTATTTGTGAATACTATTCTAGCCTATGAATTATAGTTTTCCTTTGCATGTGCACATTAATGCTGCTGGCATGCTTATACCTTGAACAAAATACTTGTTCCATGTACAGAGTAAAAGCAATGATTTCCTTGTTGTAACATGGAAAGTTGACACTATGGGTGTCATGGCCAATATCTGTGTGTACATCATAAAGTACAAGTATAGAGAAAGAATCTTGGTGAATAGATTTTTTTATTATTGCCTGATGTTAATCCTTTTAGTAATTGGCAATCAAATTTGCTGTGTTCTTGTAGGCATTTCAGGTGACAGATAATAGACTGAATATTTTGCTGCCTAATTTGCATTAGATTTGCATTGTTACCTTGAGGTTTTCACTTAGATCCACTGTTTCTTCAGGGAAACATTTGTAACAATGTTAATAGAAGTAGATTCTTTAAATAAAATGCTAATTGCAAAATATCAGACATTATAGAAACACGTAAAGAGTAAAAAGCATCTTTCTCTTTAACCCTAGCCCCAGAGGTAACCACTGTGAATAATTTGGTACAGGGCCTGGCAAACTACAGCCTATTACCTGTTTTTGTAGATAAACCTTATGGAAGACAGCCACACCCATTTCTTTGTGTATTGTCTAGGGCTACTTTTGCACTTTAACGGTGACGCTGAGTAGTTGAGATAGAGACTGTATGTCCAGCAAAGCCTAAAATACTCTCCGACACGTTGTAGAAAAGTTTGCTAACTCCTAATTTAATATGGCATATACCCTACCAGATTTTCTACATACATACAAATATACATATGGTTTTTTTAAATCTTACTGAAATGTAACATACACACTAAAAATTGCACAAATGCAATCGTGCAGCTTGATGAATCTTTACAAAGTGAATATCCCCAAATTATGAGCGCTCAGTTCAAGGAACAGAACTTTGCAAGCATCTCAGAAGTCTCCTGCATGCTCCTTTCCTGTCACTACTATCCCTTAAATGTAATTTTGTCCTGCTTTGTAATGCTATAGGCTAATTTTGTCTGTTTTTAAACTCTTGTAAAGTGGAATATACATTATGTGTTCTGTGCCTGGCTTCTTTTGCTCAATGTTATGGATTATTTCCCTTATTTATTGAGAAATAATTGGCATATGTCACTGTATGTATCTCAAATATTGTACATATGTCACTGTATGTATGTATGCATGTCACCTCACTGAGTGTCAAATACTGACAAATACTGTATTTGTCTTAATCTGACATTTCATTTAGCATAACACCTTCAACTTCCATCCATATTGTAGTAAGTGTAGGATTTTCTTGGTTTTTTATGGCTGAATAGTATTCCGTTGTATACATATATCACAACTTCATCTTTTCATCCATTATTGGACACTTTGGTTGTTCCATACCTTGGCTATTGTATATAATGCTGCTGTGAACATAGGGAAGCAAATATTTTTTTGAATTCGTGTTTTCATTTCCTTTGGATATATTCCCAGAAGTAGAATTGCTGGATCATATGGTAGTTCTATTTTTAATATTTTGAGGGAAATTCCATCCTGTTTTCCATAGTGGTTGTAGCAATTTACAATTTCACTAGCAGCGTGCAAGAGTTCCCTTTTCTCCACATCCTCATGAGCATTTGTTATCTGTTGTCTTTTTCATGATGGCCACTCTAACAGGCATGAGGTGATATCTCATTGTAGTTTTAATTTGCAATTTCCTAGTAACTAGTGATATTGATCATCTTTTTACGTACCTATTGGCCGTTCATATATCTTCTTTGGAAAAATGTCTATTCAGCTTCCTTGTGTATTTTTTAATTGGATTATTTGGGGTTTTTTCTATTGAGCTGTATGAGTTCTTCATATATTTTGATATTACCATTTTTTCAGATGCATGTTTTGCAAATATTTTTTCCCACTCCATAGATTGTCTTTTCACTTTGGTGATAGTTTTGTTTGCTGGGCAGAGAATTTTTAGTTTGATATAGTCCCACTTGTTTATTTTTTATCTTGTTACTTGTGGTTTGGGTACAATTTTCAGAAAATCATTACCAAGACCCATGTCAAGTAATTTGTTTCCTATGTTTTCTTCTACATGTTTCACAGTTTCAGTTCTTATATTTAAGTCTTTAATCCATTGTGAGTTAATTTTTGTGAGTGGTGTAAGATAGAGGTCAAGTTTTATTCTTTTACATGTGAATATTCAGTTTTCCCAGCACCATTTACTGAAGAGAATGTCTCTTTCTATTGAGTGTTCTTTACTCCCTTGTCAACTATTAGTTGACTGTATAGCTTTGGTTTTATTTCTGGGCTCTTGATTCTGTTCCATTGGTCTATTTGTTTGTTTTCATGCCAGTACCATACTGTTTTAATTACTATAGCTTTGCACCATAGTTTGAAATTAGGAAGTGTGGTGCCTCCTGATTTTTCTGCTTTCTCAGTATTTCTTTGCCTATTTGTGGTCTTTTGTGGTTCATCTAAATTTTTGGAGTGTTTTTTTCTATTTCTGCAAGAAATATCATTGGAATCTTGGTAGAGATTGCATTGACTCTAAAGATGGCTTTGAGTAGTATTGACATTTTAACAATATTAATTCTTTCAGTCCATGAACATGGGATACCTTTCAATTTGTTCAAGTATTCTTGGATTTCTTTCATCAATGCCTTGTAGTTTTCAGAGTAGAGCTCTTTCACTTCCTTGTTTAAATTTATTCCTTAATATTTTATTGGTTTTGATGCTATTGTAAATAGGATTGATTTCTTTATTTTCTTTTCAGAAAATTTGTTGTTAGTATGTAGAAACGCTATTGATTTTTGTATGTTCATGTTGTATCCTGAAACTTTACTGAATTTGTTGATTAATTCTAACAGTTTTTTGGTTGGGTATTTAGGATTTTCTATATATAAAATCATGTTATCTGTAAATAGAGACAATTTTACTTCTTCCTTTCTAATTCTAATGCCTTTTATTTCTTTTTCTTGCCTAATTGTTCTAGCTAGGACTTCCAGTGTTATGTTGAATAGGAGTGGTGAGAGTGGGCACTCTTATCTTGTTTCCAATCTTAGAGGAAAAGCTTTCATCCTTTCACCATTGAGTATGATGTTAGCCATGGGCTTGTCATATATGGCCATTATTATGTTGAGATATGTTCCTTCTATGCCTAGTTTGTTAAGTGTTTCCATAAACAGATGTTGAATTTTTTCAAATGACTTTTCTGCATCAGTTGACATGACTATATGATTTTTTCTTTCATTCTATTAATGTGATGTATTACATTGATTGATTTGAGTATGCTGAACCATTCTTGCATCCCAGAGATAAATCCCACCCAACCATGGTGAATGACCCTTTTAATGTGCTGCTGAATTGGGTTTGCTAGTATTTTGCTGAGAAATTTTGCCTCTATATTCATCAGGGATATTGGATGTAGTTTTATTTTCTAGTAGTGTCCTTACTGGCTTTGGTATCAGGATAATGCGGGCCTTGTAAAATGAGTTTGGGAGTGTTCTCTCTTCTTCAGTTTCTTGGAAGAATTTGAGAAGGATTGATGATAATTCTTCTTTAAATGTTGGGTAAAATTCATCAAGCCATCTGCTTCTCAGCTTTTCTTTGTTGGGAGATTTTTTATTACTTATTCAATCTTCTTACTAGTAATTGGTCTGTTCAGATTTTTTTATTTATTCCTGATTTAGTCTTGGTAGGTGATAGGCTTCTAAAAATGTTTCCATTTCTTCTGGTTTGTCCAGTTTGTTGGCATATAGTTGTTCATAGTAGCTTCTTATGATCATTGTATTTCCCTGGTATCGGTTGTAATATCTCCTTTTTAATTTATAATTTTGTTGATTTAGGTCATCTCTCTTTTTTTCTTGGTGAGTCTAGCTAAAGGTTTGTCAGTTTTCTTTCTTTTCAAAGAACCAACTTTTAGTTTGATTAATCTTTTCTATTGTTTTTCTGTTCTCTATTTCATTTATTTCTGTTCTGATCTTAATATTTTCTTCCTTCTGCTAACTTTGGGCTCAGTTTATTCTTCTTTTTTCTAGTTCCTTAAGGCATAGAGTTATGTTGTTTATTTGAAGTCTCTCTTGCTTCTTACTGTAGAAGTTTATTGCCATGAATGTCCCTCTTAGAACTGCTTTTGCTGCATCCCATAAATTCTGATATGTTGTGTTTCTGTTTTCTTTTGTCTCAAGAAACTTTTTAAATTTCTTCTTTGATCAATTAGTTGTTCAGAAGAGTGTTGTTTAATTTCCATTTATTTGTGAATTTTCCAGTTTTCCCTTGTTATTGATTTCTAGTTTCATGCCATTGTGGTCAGAGAAGATACTTTGTTTAATTTCAATCTCTTGAATTTGCTAAGACTTGTGTCCTAATGTATGGTCTATGCTATAAAATGTTCCATGTGCACTTGAGAAGAATGTGTATTCTTCTGTTTTTGGATAGAATGTTCTGTACCTGTCTGTTAGGTCCATTTAGACTATAGAGTTGTTCTATTCCACTGTTTCTTTATTCATTCTCTAGATGATCGATCCATTGTTTAAAGTGGTGTATTAAAGTCCCCAACTATTATTGTATTGTTGTTGATTTCTCCTTTTAGCTCTCTTTTTGCTTTATATATTTAGGTGCTCCAATGTTGGGCATATAGATATTTACAACAGTTATATCTTCTTGATGGATTGACCCCTTTATCATTATATAATGACCTTCTTTGCCTCTTTTTACCATTTTGAAAGTCTATTTTTATGTAAGTATAGCTACCTTTCCCTTTTTTTTTTTTTGATTACCATTTGCTGAAATATCTTTTACCATTCCTTCACTCTCAGTCCCTGTGTGTCTCTAAGGCTAGAGTGAATCTCTTGTATGTGGCATATTGTTGGATTTTGTTTTTTTAAGCCGTTCAGCCATTTGATGTCTTTTGATTGGAGAATTTTATCCATTTACATTTAAAATAATGATTGATAGGTAAGGATTTATCTTACCATTTTGTTAATTGTTTTCTGGTGGTTTTGTAGATTCATTCTTCCTTTTTTCTTATCCTTCTGTTTTCTCTGTATCTTTTGATGTCTTTTGGTATCAGTGTGCTTTAACTTCTTTATCATGTTCTTTTATGTAATTGCTACAGATTTTTCCTTTGTAGTTATCATGAGGCTTACATAAAATATCTTAAAATTATAACACCGTATTTTAAGTGGTTAATGACTTACCGTCAATAGAACTCCTACACTTTACACTTTTTCTTCTCCTCCCCCTTACATTTTAGGTTATTGCTATTATAATTTATGTATATTTATATTGTGTAACTAACAACAGATTACTGTAGTTATGGTTATTTTTTACTATGTTCACATTTTTAACTGTTTAGCTAGAGTTGTGTGTATATTATGCACCACCATTACCATATTACAGAATCTAACTTTGACTATATATTTACCATTACCAGTGAGCTTTACACCACCTTTTCATGTTTTTATGATGTTAACTAACATCCTTTTACTTCCACTCAAAGAATTCCCTTTAACATTTCTTGTAAGGCAAATCTAGTGGTAATGAACTCTCTCAGCTTTTGTTTGTTCTGGAAAGTCTTTATCCTTCTTTTGTTTCTGAAGGACAGCTTCACCAGGTATAGAATTCTTAGTTGATAGATTTTTTTCTTTTAATATTTTGAATATGTCATCCCATTCTCTCCTGGCCTGAAAATTTTCTGTTGAAAAATCTGCCAATAATCTTATGAGGATTCACTTGTATGTAACTTCTCTCTTCTCTTGCTGCTTTTAAAATTCTTTCTTTGTCTTTTACTTTTGACAATTTAATCATAATGCATCGTGGTGTAGCCCTGTTTGGATTCAACCTCTTTGGGATCCTTTGGGCCTCGGGGATCTGGATGTCCATTTCTGTTCCCAGTTTTGGGAAGTTATCAGCCATTATTGCTTTAAATATGCTTCCTGTTCCTTTCTCTTTCCCTTTTGCTTTTGGAATTCCCATAATGCAAGTATTGATTCTTCTTATTGTGTCCCATAAGTCTCTTAGGCTTCCTTCACTCGTTTTTACTCTTCTTTTTGCTCCTCTGACTGGATAATTTCAAATGCATTATCCTCCAGGTCACTGATTCTTTCTTCTGCAGGATTGAGTATGCTTTTTGAACTCTCTGTTGAATTCTTCAATTCAATTATTGCATTTTTCAACTCTAGGATTTCTGTTTGTTTTTTTTTTATTGTTTCTATTTCTTTGTCAAACTTCTCATTTTGTTCATGCATTGTTTCCCTAATTTTATTTAGTTGTTTGTCTATGTGTTCTTGTAGTTTGCTCAACTTCCTTAAGAGGATTATCCTGAATCCTTTGTCTGACAGTTCATAGATCTCCATTTCTTTAGGGTCAGTTATTGGAGGTGTATTAGTTTCCTTTGATGGTGTCATATTTACTTGATTTTTTTGTTATCCTTGATTCCTTTGATTGGTATCTGTGCATTTGGGTAACAGAGCTCCTTCCCAGACTTTAAAGGTTTGCTTTGGCAGAGACAGATCTTCACCAGTCAACTCACTTTGGGTTTCTGGACATGTCTGCTGATAATGTCCTTGGGAAGATAGGGCCTGCTATTATGATCTATTTTAGTGCAAGGCAACTGTTTGAGCTCTGAGGTCAGGGATGAGGGGGTGTGCTACTGGCTGAGAACAGTTGGGTAGAACCGTTGGCTTGGTTTCCTACCTAAGTGAGGTTGTAGGATGGTCTCCATGGTTACCTGGATTCTCTAGTCAGGCTTAGTAGATGGTTAGGACTGGATAGTATATTCAGTAGTGGATGGGGCTATTACTCAGCTACTTGCCTGGGCATGGGCAAACCAGGCTCTAGTGCCAGCAAAACTCCTCATCTGAGGACTGGAATCCTCAGTTCTGTACCCCCAATGAGTTCCCTGGTCAGAGTATGCCACCAATTTGGTTCTTCAGATGAGCAAAGCTGCTGACAGGGATTAATAGTTGGGCACTGGAGGTATGAATTTGGTCTGCCAAGATCTGTGTGCTGGTTGTTGCAAATCCATCCCCTCTTTTTCATTTTCATTTCGGTCAGATTCCCAGTGGTTGAGCCCTACAGATTCCTCTGCAATACCCATGGGGCAAGATCAGAGTACGGGGTCCCACAAAACAACCCTCAATGCTGGGCAATTCATTGTCCCCCGGGCTCTCTTGTCCCAGTGGAGAAACCAGAAGCTCAGAGGTGTCCTCTCCATGTGGTGCTGCCTGGCCTGGGGGAGGGGCACGGCAGCCAGTGTGTAGCCACTTCTTTTTATCCTTCTAGTGCAGTCTGTCTTGGTCTCTGTGGTGCAGGTGGTTCTGTGGATTCTCTCTGTTGTGTCTTGTTCATAAATAGTTGTTAGTTCTTCTTGTGAAGTGGAATGCATATATATATATGCATAATATATATATATTGCAAAATTATTAGCACAGTAAGTTTAGTTACATCATCACACACAGTTACAAATTTTTTTCTTTGTGATGAGAATTGAGTTTTGTATTATCTTTCATCTTTCCCCTTGAGCCATTATTTCATAATTTTCTGAAAATCATGTCAGTGTGAAAATAATTTTATGTTCAATTATAATATATACCTTTTTTTCTTGTCATATTGCATTGGGAATAAAACCAGAACAATATTGAATAATATCAGTGGAAGTAGTCATACCTTTCCTTTTCCAAAAGGAATTCCTTCAGTAATTCACCGTTAAGTATGATGTTTAAAGTAGGCTTTCAAACAATTTTTAAAATCAAATTAAGATAGTTTAAAAATATTTAGTCTCACTTTAATATTTTTTATATAAATAAGAAGTAGTTGTCTTTAATATTAACAGGAGAATTTCTTGCACTTGAGGTTGCTAAGTAAGAAAGAAAGCGAGGACATTTTCATTGGCTTTGAGTTTTAGAATGCTTGGTGAGTGACCTAATTTTGAGATGCTTTAGTTTTAAGATACAGCAGGAAATAACGCTGAGATGTACACCCTTTCTACAATTTAACATCTCTGTTTTGGAAGGGGCCATTTAAATTACAACATTGTTTGATAACAGTTTTGCTATATAAAGGGTGTTTTTTAAATAAACCTATGACCTGGCTGAAGCATGTTAACAATACATTATTTTTAAGTTTAGCATGAGATCATCCAAAACTAAATTATCCACATTACCTCAGGCATCTTATTATGAGCCCAGTTACTCAGAAGACTTAGTCAACATTGTTTTCTTTTCCTCTACAACCCACATTCAGAATGTCATCACATTCTCTCGTTTTCTTTTCTCCATTCCTACCACCTTAGGTAAAGCTTTTATCTCTTGACCATGCTTACCACAAAGGCCAATAAAAATGGTGTAGATAATAGACATAGCCTCCCATGTCTGGCCTCTGGGGCAAAATCTAATTCAATAGGCCCAACATAATGCTATCAATTGGTAGAGTGTTTAGGTAATATTGAAAGAGCCTAACCCAAATCTTGAGACAGAAACTGGAAATGATTATATGGGATATGCTGTAAAACTCAATAGTCTAGAAGCCTTTGCAAAAGAAAGCAATATGATTTGGAAATTGCTCCACAGTCATAAAGAAAATATTTTGGCCATTCCAAAAGATGTTCCAGGCACTAGTTTGAGTCTTACCCCAGATACATAACCCTTTCAGGTCAGCAGAAAGGTCAAAAATCTGGCCGGAATTCAGAATGAACATGCTTTTGAGATTTGTGAGAATTCATATCTAAAGTCTGCAAGAACAGACCTTAAACGTTCTAGCCATTATTCATTTGTTATTGATACCATATGATTGCAATGACATTTGATGGTGTAAGGGCAATACTGACTGCCAAGACTAAAAACCTTGTGTAAAGCTTTCTGTTTTTGGCCACTCATGTAAGAAAGATGTAATTTTGGTTATTTTCATTTTTTATCCCTCCAAAAGCCTTGTCATTCCTCCTTTCAACCTCCAACTATTCTATGCCAAATGGTCAAGATAGAATTTTTTTTAGATTTTCAGAGCCTATCTCCTTTAAGATTACAAGAAGTTAGGAAGAAATCGTTTGACCTCTAGTTTACTCCACAGGTGAAACATTACTTCCTTCTCTTTTCTAAGAAGTACCACCAGAATACTCTTAAAGTTCTAACAGTTTAGAAACTTGCCTGTAGAATTTGCTTTCTGTTGATGTTGTGGCGGCTCCCTCCTTAACACAGCTCAATCTATTCTGGAGTCAGTAAATGCTTTTTTGCCCCCAGAAGATGAAAGAGTAAGTTACGCTCACTTGGTAAGGAAAAATTAAGTACTTAGAATTGCCTAGTTGCACTGATGTATTGAATTCAATTAGTTGAAACAAGCAACTTCTGGTGCATGTACTTACACCATCAATCATTCCTTGATGTTAATATTTTGGCTTTGTTTGGTGAACTAGTGGTCAAATTAACCCTTATTTCTTATTCAGACTGCCTCTTATTCTTCTAAGGGCCTCAATCATCTGGCTTCCTCATTTGGTTTTTGGCAGAAAGATCCTAAATCTTGAATTGTATTTGTTCAAACACAAAATGAGGAGATGAGATGGGGAAAATGAAAGTTGTCCACAGTGAACCATCCAGTAGGGTATATAGAATTCAGATGCATCTTTCCCAGGATTAACAATTTGGCTACAAGTGATAAGGCGGTTTCTACATTTTGACAGTGTTTGCTGAGGGTGGGAAATTATCACATCACATTTTATTACAGTTTTGGGGCTAATTCTGAAGAAATTGCTTAATGCAACACTTTAACAAGAAGTAATGTGCTATGAGTGTTCTTTATATGACTGAGATAAGGGGAACAATTAATGCATGACAACCTCTTCTCACTAGTGTCCAAAGACATGAAACCTGGGAGGCATCCCAGAGCCTTCCCTCTCCCATTCACATGTAATCAGCCACATCACTATTTCCTTATTGACTACACAAGTTACCCATGTGAATTGTGGAGATGTTAGAAAGTATAGATAAGAAAAGATAAATTCACTTGTCTTACCACTCAAACAATTTTAAGTGTCTTAAAGAGTCAAGTGTTTCTGTTCCAGTTACTATTGCTTCATAAGAAACCACCTCAAACTCAGTGGCATACAAGTGTATAAAAATAACAATGGTATTCACAGACTTTCTGGATCAGGAATTTAGTCTGGACCCAGGATGTTCTGCTTATGTCTGCTATACCCTGTGTGGGGCATTAGCTGGGAAGACTCAAAGACTAGGGTGACTTAACATATGAGGACAGGAATCATCTGCGTATATCTTCACTCACATGTCTGGCAGCTGATGCTAGTTATTGGCTGGGACCTCAGCTGGGCTACTGGCCAAATTACCTATGCGTGGCCTGTGCACGTGGGCTAGTTTTGGGCTTCCTCATGGCATGCATAGAAGCTGGTTTCTGAGAAGTGTCCTAAGAAGGCATGGCAGAAATGCAAGGTGTTCTTATTATCTAGCCTCAGAAGGCATGTGGCATCACTTCCATTATACTCTATTGGCCGAAATAGACACAAAGGTCTGCCCAGCTTGGCTCTATAGGATTTCCTTGGGGGTCTCAGAATAAGGAGTCAGAAAAAGCCTCTTCCTATTACCTCTTATTCTTTAGAGGATGTTTTAAGCATATACAAAGGAAAATTCAGGGATATTGTATTGTTACCTAGGAACGAAAAAGCAGACTATGAAGAAGAAAGCATTGACATCTCACTACAGTGGTACCAAGGAAAGGCGTTCCTTTCAGTAAATAACAGACAAGATTCCTCTTCCAAGACGCTGATTTGGGAGACCACAGAGAGAAAACCTGGCAGAAGTGCCTTTTGTTGCTGTCTCCTACAAAGCAACAAGTTTGAGAAGTCTAACCCTGTGTTTCTACTTGGGAGCTCAGCACTTACTCTCACAGGCCTGGAGGTATTTGGAGAGCAAGTCTTGTAGAGAAGACCAAGAAAACAAAAGGGACAGCTCTTCAGATCCACCTTACTGGGAATATCACTCAGACACAACATCCAGAAAGTCCAGGTTTAACAAAGGTCCAGAGTCTTCTAACTCACTTCTTATAGAAGCTATGAACTACACAGCAGCAGCAATGACAACAAGCACAACAAAGCAGCCTCAGTTCTCTAGTTCTGCAGCAGGATTCAGGGACCCCCAGGGGCTTAGTAGAGATGCAATCTCAGAATGTAAGTACAGGTGCTTAGGCCAACCAGGAAGATAGTTATAATTAGGTTATTCTGAGGTTGGGGTGAAAACTACATCTAAGGTTCTGTGAGGCCCATGAGTGGTTAAATGATGAATAAGGCAGTACTCATCCTAGAGGAAAATCTGGACCAGTGAATGTAAGCTTGACTGGAAATGCTAAAGATAAAAACAGAAACCAGAAAATTTTCCTGGTAATAATCAGGCTTCCTTGCCTTGCACAGTTCCAATAATACACAAATTTCAGTGTATTATTCAGTGTACCCACAGTTTAAGTGATACCAGTCCCCCAACAACACAGTTCAAATTTTCAGTTACCTCAATAAATTGACTGTGAGTAATTGCATAAAGTAGGAACTTCACTGTTAGATTTTCAAACCACAAATCACTATGTAAGTAACAGATGCACATGACATTCAATGACCAATCGCATCACTTCTTTCAAAGTCTATTGGTGATTGGCCACCACACATCTATTATTCAGTTCACACACAGACAGCAAAGCATGTAGTTGTGTTACCTCCTTGTCTTCCAGGGATAAACTTACGTAAACATTTGAAAAAATGGACAACCTAAAAGGAAATTGGCTAAGAGATGAAGTGCAACAAGGAAACCAAAATTGATAAAGCTGCAAGTGAAGTTCTAATTGAGCATAAATGGAGTCAGGGAAGAAATGGCCATCTGTGGGAATGTTGACACCATCACTGTTTTCCAGAGACGATAGACATGCATCCAGAGGAACTCAGTGAAGCCAAACTTAGCGACACAAATGAGGAATATGGCGGTGATGAAAAGAATGAAGATATCCCAGAAGAAGGCACACTGGCAAAAAACCCTCACATTAAAGAAACTCTGGGAGGAATTGTGCTGTATTGAAGGCACAATGAATAAATAGCTGAAAACTAATTCAGATTTAGAAAGGAGTACAACAATTCATGGAGGAATAACAAAGAGGCTCACTCCATACCGTATGTCATACAGGGAGAGGAAAAGGGCAGGCACTGCTCAAACTGAGCTCGGGGGATCCCTACAAAGAAAAAGACATTTTACTGTTCAGCGTTTCTACTGTTTTAAACTTCAATGTACTAAATAAATATTAGTTTTACCATTTTTAAATTCCCCCATATTTTTATAACCTACTGTAAAAGAGTCTTTAATGTGTTGACAAAAAACTTTTAAAGGTCCCAGAACCATTGTAATTTTCCCTTCTTTGATTAATAACATTACCTTGCATGGTTTTTATCTGCAGAGTCATCTTTCCACTCTCTCATTACCATGCAAATCAAGGACTGCCTGTAAAGCTGAGCTAGGATCATAGCAGTGGGAAGGGAAATGAAATGGTAAATAAGAAACAAAGCAAAACTCCAAGGACTGTGATTGAGTGGTTGTGAAGAACACAGTTGGAGAAGATGGTGGGTGTGGTCAGCAGGGAGCAGAAATAAACAGAAAATGATTAGAAGAAGAAAGCTGAAAAGATAACTTTTGTGTGGAGACAGACTCCAGGAGAGGTTTAGTTTAGAAAAAGAGGGTTATGAGCTTTAGAAACATTATGATTATTTAAGAAAGACTCAGATATGTGAAATATTGGATGCGACAGTGCACCAAAATTTGGCACTTTGTGACACAGTTGGGAGAACAGGCACATAAACTGTTGGTGGTACGAGTAAAAGGAGTACTTCTCATTCTCATGCCATTTCATATACCACTTGCCATTTATTTAGTAGGACAAATTTACTTTTTAAAGTCTACCTTTAAAAAGGGGAGAATATCTCCTGCGTTTTCTAAATCTGGCTGGTTTTTTTTTTAATTAGACATGATTTATTTTTTTTAAGACATCTTGTTCTCATTGAGGGTTTGCCTCTTTGATGAGAAATGTCACTTTTCTGCATCAAAAAGAGAAGTTATTTCAGAATTAAGGCCGACAAAGGTGGTTAGAAGAAGAATGCATGTAAGTGTCCTAGGGGTCAGAAAAAAAGAAGACCTTGTTCTAGAAAAGGAGTTCTGAGCAAGAGGATCCAGCCAGCTGAGATAGAAGCCTGTGCCCAGCAAGAGGGAACTGGAACTGACGATTCCTTTCCTTCCCCAGAGCTTCAGCTAGGAAGACGATTGTTCTGTAGTATGAAGAACAGTCATCATTCACCACAGTTGGTTGACATGATTTATTAAGTTGAATCAAGCACAGAAAAGAAAAGTTCTTTGTGATAGGCCAGATTCCATGAGTGGGAATTCCTTGGAGTCACATAGGGAGAGAATACGCCCCAGTGTTGAAGGCTTTCCAGAGACTGCTTCTGTTCCACTTTCCACCCCTCCCTAAATCACTTCCCAAAGAAATATTTTGCTGGACACTGAAGTGGCCACAGCTGTGGTCATAAGAAAACATCAGGATGTGAAATGAATCATCCTCTCTTTTAGTTAATGTTTTTTTGAGTATGCAGGCGGGGTAAAGGACAGGTGCTATTAAGATAATAAACATCATTAAAGTGATTGGAAGTGCTGCCAGTTTCCATGAACAAAAGCTTTCCAAGGAGCTGTAATTATTTGTAAGGTCAGTGAACTAAAATTTTCCCCGTATCAGTATTAAGCAAAAAGGTCATTAATGTTTTAGGGGACTGTAATGAGTCTGAAAGAGGTTGACTTGATCCTCCCCTTTTGTAGTTCTCTATCAGATCACCCTATGATCCTCCTCAACTTCCAGACTCCTGGACGGCTGAAGTAGAACCAGCGACTGACTCTCTGACCAGCTGTTCAGGGCCTGAAGTTACCCTCCACCCAACTGGCAAGGTTTTCTACAACATATATAGACTTATCCTCAGATGAGGATTACCCACCACACCCCACGCCCCCCAAAAAGCCTGAGATCATTCCTCTATGCTAGCTGTGAAAAAAGAGAGGTAACTATAGTCTTTTAACCTATCAGTGTTGGAAAAAATCTATGGGTGTCCCAAAGCATCTAGGATTGAGGGTATGGAGAGAAGGTTCTTCAATCACAAGAGAACCCCAGTTTCGCCCATGAAGAAAAGAGAGAGGACAGGTCCATAAGGTGTTACAGGTCTTTGGACCTTCGTGTTGTCTCCAAAGTTGGGGTTTTCTTCTAATTCTGAAGGGCCAGCTTTGGGGACCCTTTGCCATAGTTGTCATCTCTCAGGAACCTGATAATAAACTACAATGTTTTAAACTTGGACTATATCCAGGATGTGTGCATGTCTATAATATTTTCTTATTTAAGCCCCAAATATGCAGAAATATAATAAATGAGACAATGATTTTCTCAAAGACACCAATTTAAGCTTGCCTGACTGCCAACAGTTCCAGGCAATGAGGATTTGGGTTCCTCAAGAAAACTTTCCATCTTTAGCTCATCATCTTCCAAAGCAACTCTAATCATCATCTAGCCAGTTACTGATCGTGCTGTTCTTTGAGCCCTTCTTCATAAGATCCTAAAAATCTGCTTCTAAGCATGTCCTGAACTTTTCACCTAAGCATATCCTGCAGCTCTCATTTGCCCACTTCAGCCCATGTAGTGTAAGGAGTCACAGACATTCCTTCGGGAAAAGAAATGCCTAGCTGCAAATAATTCCCTTCAATTGATTTGCAGATAGCTCCATTAACATCACCCAAGTTTCAAAGTTACGTTTTCAAATTAGACCCAGTGCTGCTCATACAACACTCTTCATCTGTCTTTGTTCTCAGTAGCAGTATAAACTAATATTAAGATAACTGTGCTGTCCTTTTAAGAACTTACCTTCATATATGAATACAAATAATGGAAAAGTTTATCAAAGAGATTTATTATGTAAGAAATTCATTATGAAAGAGTTTAATGATGGAAGAAATTCATCAATGCGTTTGTGCATTTCACGAAGGGTGACATAATCCAAATACGTATTGCTAAATTAAATGTTATTTCCACAACAAGAGAAATATCCACCCCTCTTTCTCCTAATGTAAAACTCTGGTCTTGGCTTCCACAGCTGCACTTGGCTCTGTAATCTTCAACTCTCCACCCTCAGGGTTCCAAACACACACCCTACCTCGCATCCCATGCAGTTACCGCCTCTGCGCCCACACAGCTGAACTCCATGGGGTGTTTTAGCAATCATAGGATCTAATTCCCACTTCTTATTGTGAGAGCTGAGATTTACGATCCCCATAGAGATTTCAACAGAAAGATGAGGGTAAATTGCTCAGAGGAACTCGGTTTAAAATGTTGCCTCGAAATTCCCCACTCACTACCCCATCTATCATGGGTCAAAATAAAAACACACATGAGCTAACATTACAGGATCTAACAGGGTGAAAAATGTTTTGGAATTAGCAACAATCCATTCCTAACAATGTATTATCTCTGAAATTCCTTTCTGGAACAATGATCTTGATTTGAAATTTTAAAAAACATCAAGCAAACCTGTTAATAAGACATAAGTAGTGAGTGACTAAGAACAAGCTGGAAGAAGACATCAACAAGGACCTCAGCTTCTGAGGAGAGACATTTACTTTTAACCATTTTAACAAGCAAGCAAACTTTAAAATATTAACAAATTTCTGTGTAAGAGACGTCTGGCTAGTCCCTGACAGAGCCTCACCCAGCTTCCCACAAAAACGCCCATGAAGACACAGGCAAGCATGGGAGTTCACATCACCACTGAAGAATCAAGAATGGCAGCCAGCCGAGTGACAGAACCCAGGAAGACTTCCACCATTAGGCCTATCAAACTCAACTGAGAAACGCAATAGGTGGCTCAAGCCTAGAAACAGAGTAAATCTGATGACTTGAAAAAGAGTCTGAGATATTTTATCTTGTTCCTCATTTCTGCAGAAAATTGGACTGCTCTTCATCTATTGTGTGGGCATAACTTTTAGAGGCAACCAGAATGATGTCTCCATTCTCTTTCTGTTTCCCCAGTCACCTCTCTTAAACTATAAGTACTTCTCTCATACATTACATGTCCTGCTTTTCACTCTTCTGTAATAGTTTTAAAAGGCTACTTGCGGAAGTAATACATGCCTACTGGGGAAAATTCAGAGAATCAGAAAACTTCAAAAAAAATTAATCACCAGAGATACCTGACATCAATATTTTGGCACACTTTACCGTCCGTATATATTTTTATGTACCTACACCCTTTAGCGGCCCTTGATGCTGCCTGTCCCTTCTAGCCCCTTTACTTGCATCCTCCTAGAGGATGGTTTCACACTCTCTTCTCTTTCTTCAAACCTCAACATCCCTTCTCTGCTTCCTACTTTCCACTGAAGACCTTGACTCTTAGGCAGAAGCGATCAGAACAGATGTTTCTACAAAACGCACGAGGCATGGGCATCGGTCCCATGCCCTTTGCATTTCATCTGCTCCTAGGATGAACCCTCCACTTTGCACTGCATCCCATTCCCCTCTCTTCCTTAAGGGCTTTGCTCCTGTAATTATTGTTTCCACTCCTGCCTCATCATTTTTTTCCTTCTTTCGTGGGTCATTGCCAAGAGGAAAATACGCCGTAAAAATGTTCATTTTATAAAAACCTTATCTTGACTCCGTATCTCTCTCAGCTCCTGCCCAGTTTTAAGCTTTCTCCTTTACAGGGAAAGTGCTTGCAAGAGTTGTCCATGTCCAGTGTTTGTTCTTATCTTCTCCTCTTCTCTCGACAACTCAGTTCGACCTGGGCAACGATCACAGCCAAGTTGCTAAATACAATGATCAGCGTTCAGGCTGGAGATGATTGACCTGACAGCAGCTTTGAGACTGTAGATCACTCTGTTCATCTCCATACAATTTCTTTATGTGGCTTTTATGACACCACTGACACACTTTCTTGGTTTTCAGTCTACTTCGTTGGCTCTTGCCTTTGCTGAATCCCTATGTTCCCAGCTACGAGCTACCACATCATTTTCAGGGTACAGTGCAAAATGAAAATGCAGGACCCTTGTTCAAAAGTTATTAAGGTTTTCAAGACAGTGAGAGCCGAGCATTAAACCAAGCACAGGGCCCTTTTAAGTACAAAGTCTCGTGTGACTACACAGGTCATGTGCCCATGAAGCTGGCCTTGTTCCCATCCTCACAGTTCTTCAGTGCCCATGGCTCAGTGCTCATCTATTCACACTCGCTTCCTAAATGATCTCACCCAAGCCAATTGGCTTTAGATGCCACATACAGAGACAAGGTCCATTTTATCTTCAGCTCTAACTTTCCCATTTGACTCCAAATCCAAATATCAACTGCCTATTCTCCTTGTCTGTTGGATATATTAAATGCATCTCAACTTAACATGTCCAAACTGGAACTCTCATTTCTCACCCAAATCCCTCCCACAACCTTCTCCATTTCAGTAAATATCAGCTCCATTTTTCTAGTTGTTCAGGCCAAAATCATTACAATGATCCTCAACTTTGCAATTTCTCTCTAATCTACCAGCAAATCCTGTAAGTTCTACCTTCAAAATATCTCCCAAATCTGACCAATCAGGACGTACAAACACTTGTAACCCTGGTGCAAGTCCCCATCACAACTCATCTATTCTAGTAGAGACTTAGGCCAATGGGCTTCCACTTCTGCCCTTGACAGTCTGTTCCCCACATAGCCATCAGTCATCCTTTTAAAATTTAAATCATAGTTTGTCACTCCAAAATGGCAAACTTGGAAGCTTTGAATAGCTTCTCATCTCATCCATAATTTCTTTTAAAGTCTCTAAAATAGCCCAAGAGGCTCTGTGTAGCCTGCTTCTGGCTACTTCTCCAACCTCAACTGTCACTACCCCCTCAGTCACTTCAGTCAGCCCCATTAGCTTTCCTGCTGTTCCTCAAACTTTCTTCTGCACTATGATTTCCTCAGTCTGGAAAGCTCTTCACTCAGATATTTGAATGACTTGCTCTCTCAATTCAGTGAGAATTTGACTTAAATGGCACCTCCTCACACAGTTCTCTGTGTTGGACAAAAACCTTGTACAGCTCCTCAGACTCTCTTGATTGTTTCCCTTGTTCGGAAGAGGCCACGTACCTCCTGGACCATGCCATGCCACCACCATTTTTGTTGAGCCCCCAGAGATGACAAGAATCTGGAAAAGTCCTACCAGTTTCACATCTCCACTCACTTCTGGATTTAGATGAAATGCCACACCACAGGGCATGGACTCTGCCTTCCTGACCAGCCATCTGGGGCCCAATAATATATCCTTGAAGAGCAAGGGAGTCAGCTCTTTATAACCAGTGGAAAACAGGAGACTGGAGGGGTCAAGCAGAAAAGGGTAAAGAGTAGATCTAGAAGGATACATGAAAAATAATCGGTACACCCTCTATCCTCCTACTCTGTTTTTTCTTTTTTTTGCAGACGTGTCTTATCATGTTATCTGTATGTATGCCCTTGATGGCAAAGATCCCATCTTTTATGTTTATTGTGATATCACTAGTTCTTAGACCAGCATCTAGCACATAGTAGGCCCTCAATAAATATTTCTGTGAAAGAATGAGTGAAGATGCAATACTAACTTCACAATTTCTCATCTTGGTTTTTCACTCAACACAATAGTTTTTGGTTTTCTTTTTACATAAACTACTTTTTCTAAAGGAAATAATAGCTTCTTTGGGGATTCTAATATAAATATACATGAAAGTAATGATACTACCAAATTAAATTGTTTAAGCAAGATATTTAGAGAGTATTAGTGATTTTATAATAAATGATGCTTTCATGTGGTCTAATTGGTCAAGAAAAAGGTAAAGGTGTGTAGTGATGACTAGAGCTATTAGAAAAGGCATTTGGCAGGTAGGTGGCAAAGAACCATCAGAAAATTCAGAGCAACCACATAAGCAAAGATACAAAGCAGAAATGAGCTGGTTGCAGAAATGATGGGGGAGGGAAATTTCGAAGGCAGAAGACTGGCCCTGTTAGAACCCTTCACTTGGGAAACAAGTATGGCTACAGAGTGGGGAGGTAAAGTACTTGAAAGAGATAACAAGTGTTGGCAAGGATGTGGAGAAGAGGGGACCCTCATGCACTGTTGGTGGGAATGTAAAGTGGTGCAGCCACTATGGAAAGCAGTATGAAGATTCCTCAAAAAATTAGAAATAGAAATACTATATGACCCAGCTATCTCACTTCCAGGTCTGTATCTGAAGGAAACGAAAACAGGATCTCAAAGACATATGTGCACCCCCATGTTCCTTGCAGCATTTTTCATAAGAGCCAAGACATGGAAACAAACTAAGTGTTCAGCAACAAATGAACGGATAAAGACAATGTAATACATTTAATGGAATATTATTCATCCATAATAAAGAAGGAAATCCTACTATTTGCGACAACGTAGATGAACTTTGAGGGCATTCTGCTGAGTGAAATAAGTCAGACAGAGAAAGACAAAGACTATATGATCTCACTTATATATGGAATCTAAAAAAGCTGAACTCATAGACACAGAGAGTTGAATGGTCGTTGCCAGGGGCTAGGAGGTGGGGGAAATGGTTGATGTTGGTCAAAAAGCACAAACTTCCAGTTATAAGATGAATAAGTTCTGGGGATCTAATGTAAAGCGTAGTGACTATATTTAACAATACTGTGTTATAAACTTGACAGTTGCTAAAAAGCATAAATCTTAAATGTTCTCCCTATACATACAAAAAAAGGGAACTGTGTGAAGTGATGGATGTGTTAACTAAGCTTATTTTGGTAATCATTTTGCAATATATATGTGTATCAAATTATCACACTGTACACCTTAAACTTACACAATGTTATATGTTAATTATATCTCCATAAAGCTGGAGGGAAAAAAAGGAGAAAGTGTGAATCAAAACCAAAACGACATTGTAAACATTTTGGTTTATATGTTCCAGATATTTCTATACTCATTCATATAAATAAATACGTTTAAATATATAATTATGAAAAATTGCACTCATTATTATTTCATAACTTATTTTGTTGATGAAAAATTTTATGAGTAATTATCAGAATAATTGTGTCATTGTGTCTTAAGCATTAGTATAGTAATATGTATTAATGGATTTTCTAATATTGAACTGTCTTTATAGTTCAAAAGTTAAAGGGAAAAAAACAAAATTCTACTGGGTCAGGGCATATCAGTTTTTTAATTTGAGGCTGGATTGATTTGCTAATATTATAATTGAGATTACTTTGTAGATTTCTTTTTGTGGGATGTTTGTCAAGTTTAGTCTGAGGACGATGCTAGCTTTGTAAAATAAATTTGGATAGTTTGCCTGTCCTTCTATGCTCTAGAACAGTCTTTTTCAAACTATCTGTGGTTAACGGCCTTTTTTCCTTAGTTTCCAATCATCGTGACTGCTACTTTTGTTAAAATAAAAAGGAATTACTAGAAAAATGAAATGAAAAACCAAAAACAATCAAAATGCAAGTTCACTTTCTTCATTATTAGACTTAATATACATAAAATAACTGTCGAATTACTGCCAAAGTACTAACTTTCAATTGCTGTACTTATCCTGGACCTGCAAAGGAAATATCATGACTGGCACCCATCCGTGCACCACACTTTGAATCGCCTTGCTTAAAGAAGAGGTTAATATTTTTGGTGATCAACACTTAGCAAAAAGATGATGTTAGAACGTAACCACAATATATGTATTTTCACTTATCTACAAATTATGTCTGTAACTAAAATTATTAATAATACTCTGGATGCTTAGATTATAAATGCCCTATACTTTGATGATCTCATCCTTTTCTTAGTTGATACACAAGGCACAGTGTATCACAGTTGATACACACTGAGAATAAGATTTGTTGTTGTCGATACTGTGTGTAGGTCCCTAGTTTCCAGTAACATTTTTGATCACTTAACGTTATTTGGGCAGCTGTTTTCCATATCTGATGAAATCATCTTTGTTTTTGCCTCATAATGTGATTGATGAAGCCTTTCCTTTGGACTACCGGTAGGAACAGTATCATCCTAGGCGTGCTCTCTTCGGTCTGTGGCTGCTATTCAGGAATGTAATCATGCCACTCGTCCATTTTGTGGGGGTTTATTTAGCGACAACTATATGATGTAACCCAGGAAAACTTCAGGGCAGTGTGAAAGGGCAAATACAACAGTGAGGGGACCGGGCGGCATCCATTTCTTCTAGGACCTTTCTCTGTTGGGCTGTGTGTATGGCTTGGCCACATACCACATAGTCTCAGAGAGGGGGCCAGGTTAATCAGCAAAATGAATACTATTGAAGTGAAATTTCTTTTTTTAATTATTTTTATTATATTTTATTGAGGTAAAGGAATTTCTTTCTTTTATTAAGAAAAATAAACATGAATAAAAGTTCTATTTTTTTTCCTTTCCCTATTGGATTTTTCATGCAGAGTTTACATTACAGACCGTGTTTTAAGCTGGTGTCTCAAAGGATAGCACGGCTTTCTAAGCATCTGTTTGCTTAAAATTCAGATTCCTGGTTCCCCTCTCGTAACTACTGCATTGAGGTTGCAAAGAGAAGTTGAGGTGGGGAGACAGGAGTCTATACGATTACTAAACTCCTCAGGTGATTGTTCATAGATATTTTGAAAACCAATGCTTAGAGGCAATTTTTTTTTAAATTATAGGAATTATATATGATCCTTCAAGACATCACATGTAAAACTTGGCATCCTTTGACATCCTTTTTTTTTTTTCTATGCTTATTAGCCTATTCTATTTTCTGTTTCTTCTTGAATCAATTTTAGGAGCTTCATTTTCCTAGTATATCATATATTTTAGCTAGACTTAAAAATAATTATTTTAATAAAATTATATTTTAAAAAAATTAATTAATATGCTTTTCTTTTCCATGCTTGTCTTATCATGCATGTCCCTATAAAGGGAGGCAGACTGTTAGAGATACTCCATACTTTAAGAGGAATAGGAGGAGGGGAGTTTAAGATTGATTTAGTTTGAACACAAAAACAGTCCATTTTTTTTAAGTCCTTATAAAACACGATAGTTTTGAAAGCTCTTAATTTATAAAAACCAAGCTTTTTGAGAGAATAATTTTTGAAAACCAAAAGGCAAAGATTTGAAATATCAAGGTATAAAATCAGCATATAAATAATAAATTAAGACTTCAGTTTTCCAGAGAGTCGGTAGGAAGATAGAGAAACTGACAAGGAGGGAGGCCAGGGTGACCTTCTGGGCCAACTGGAGGGATCACACGAAGAGCAGAGATTCTATTTAGAAAGAATTCAGTCTCTGCCTGAAGAAAGACCATTATGGCCAACCCATGGACAGGTGATGGAGCCCAGCCGATGCTGAGAGCTGTCCGTCACCATTCAACAGATCACTGCATGTCGCCCTGCCCAGGAGCATTGCTGGCGTGAAGGACTTCCACTGAGATTGCGTGCACCTCACCCCGACTCGCGTGTATCCCAGTAGGAGTATCCCCCATGCATATCCTGAGATTTTACTCAGTCCATTTTAAATCTACCGTATTTCTCTTTATTAGCCTAGAACCTCTTATGGCTCCTTAAAAAAGGGTGAAGCCCTGAACATCTAAAGGGACTATGGTGGTATGGAAGGAACCCGCACTCAAACTTGGGTAGTACTGGAAAACAAAAATGAAAACAGCTCAAAGCTTCACTCCGAGCCAGGATAGTGGAGAGATCCACTCCTGTTACATTAGTAGGAATTTTAGTAGGACACACTTAGGTCAGGCTTCAGCTGTTTCTGACTTGGAGGATTACAACCACCACTTAACTGATCTCTCTGAAACTATTCTCTCCACCCTCATCTTTTTTCTACATTGCTTATAACAATCATCCTACAAAAATCAGATGTTGTCATGTTGCTACTCTAGAAATTTTCATTACCCTGTTGTTACATACTAGAGAAAGGTTAAACTTGGTAGCGTTGACGGTGCTATCAAAACTCAGGCCCAGCCCAATTTTTCAGCCCCATCATGTGCCTCTGCCCACGATTAAACCTCTATTTCAGCCATTCCAAACAGACCTGAGCTTTTTCATACTGTTAACTTTTCATTTACAGGTCATTCCTCCTAGGTTTTCATGAACTTCCTTCTCGTTAAGCTCCTGCTTCCCATCGCAACTTCAAATGTCTTCCCTACCCTCCTCCTCTGACCCTAAAAAAAATTATTGACTCTCTCTTCTGTATACCAAGAGTGCTCCATTCAGACTTATTTAAAAGCACCTATCAGATTCTTCTATACGCATAATGCTTTACTTAAGTCCCTCTCTCTACTGGACTGAGGGCACCTTGAGAGGGCGAGTTCCACTTGCTCAGCTTTCTATCTCTGGCTCCAAGCACAGTGCCCAATGCAGAGGGGGCACTCTATAAATGTTTGTTGAGTGACTTATCCACAACTAGTGACACAGCTGGCTAATTACATTAAAGTACCCTTTGTCCACTTAACAATCCATGTTCATTTTTTGTTGTTCTGATCCAGCTGTTTTTTGGACTTAGGAGAAGTTCGTTTTATTTATTCATTGCACATCATTTCTTTAGATTTGGCTAATCATTCCACCCTGACAGTGTGGTTTTATCTTCTTTTTAAATTTTTGAGTCTATTATCCAAAGAATATGTTGCCCCTTCCAGATGCATCATCAGCAACATTTCTTATTGTGCTGTCAATTTCTTCATCCAAGTTATAAATAATAGTTCTGGGCAGGGCCTTTTACATGACATTTATCTTATCCTCCTTAGGATTATAGTTATTTCTTCTCTTGTTTTGTTAACTGGATTGTGAACTCCTCAAGAGAGGCATCATGGCTCACTCATTTTTATGTTCCCGTAACTTTCTTGAGATTAATAAATACTATGAAATATCCTAACGTCCCTTGACAGGGGAAACAGGAAGCTGGTTCTGTAATCAGATGACCTAGGATCAGATGGCAGCTCTCCACTTGGGGATAAACTTGTACAAGTTTCTCAAACCCTCCAAGCCATATATATAACATTTTCTCATATGTAAAATGTGGTTAACATTAGTACCTACATCATAGAATTATTTTGAGAGACTAAAATAGATAATGTATGTAGAATGTTTAGTGCTGTACTTACATAGCAAATGCTTAATATTTGTTAGGAATTATTATTATTATAGAAGTTACTTGAATGAAATAGAGTGGAAATATCAATGTTGTTAAATCTTCTAATTTGTTGATCAGTGTATTCGTTGGCTGGGGATGTTATACCAAAGGACCACAGTGTGGGTGGCTTGAGCAACAGAAATGTATTTTCTCACAATTCTGGAGGCTAGACGTCCAAGATCAAGGTGTTGGAAAAGTTGGTTTCATTCTAAGTCCTCTCTTGTTGGCTTGTAGATGGCCTCCTTCTCTGTGTCTTCACGTGGTCTTCCTTCCACGTGTGTCTGTCCTAATCTCCTCTTTTCTAAGGACACCAGTCATATTGGGTTAGGGCCCACCCCAATGAACTCATTTAACTTTAATTACCTTTTTAAAGACCCTATCTCAAAATACAGTCACACTTGTAGGTACTGAGGGTTAGGACTTCAACATATGGATTTTGAAGGGACATAATTAAGTCCCCATAACAATTAGCAATAGACATCACACACGTTATAAGTAATATATAAGCAGCTTTGGCAGACTGTGTCACTATTAACAACTACTCGCTTACCCTTCTTTTAAGAGGATTATATATTCCCCACCCTCTGAAATTCGACCAGTAGTGCCTTCACTAGGAGGGATAAACATTCTTGCTCCATTGCCATTGGGCTCAGCCATGTGACTTGATTTGGTCAGCGGTAGCTGAGTGCCTGTGGCATAACCCTCCCAAGCAGAAGTTTTAAGAGCCATTGATTGTTTTCGCCATTCTCTTGCTCTTTTCCCTGTGCCACAAGAACAGTAAGGGCTGCTCTCTCAGCCTAAGGCCTAGAATGAGGAGACTGATGGAGCAGAATTGCCTAGATGATGAGCAGCTGCTCATGTGAAAATGTGTGCCCAGCAGGTATTTTTTGCTCAAGTCCCTGGGATTTGAAGGATTGTTCATTACTGCATAGAAGGTACCTAATGTGATAACCAACATCACAAGTGAAAAAAAAAAAAGCATATATATGCTTATTACTTTTCCATGCAAAAAGCATCTGAGGTAATTCTAATAAGCTTAAACTGCAAAATAAGGAGCAGAGTATAAACATTTCACGGGGGACCAAAGACCTGTTGGACACACCACTTTTCCCATTTACGTGTGAGAACACATCAGCCTCCCTCATGGTTACATTTTCTTTTGACTATAAGGGAATTGCACCACCGCAGCTTTTGCAGGCCTGCCTGCCCCCGTTCTAGGGAGAAGTCCTCTCCTGGTCTTGGAGAATCACAGTGGATGTAGGAAATCAGAATTGTCTGCCCTCCCTCACACGACAAACACTAGGACTCCCTAAACTGGTGCAACTTCACTCAAACCAGTATCAATTTCACCAAAACACATGTTAGGTTCACAATGCAATTCAACAATCATGCTTCAGCTTCCTGCCGTTTCCCAGTTACTGAGTGAAGGTGACTGTTAAGCTAGACTCTAAGGAGCGAGCAGGATTTTGGCTGCTGGAAGAGGAGGAGAAAGACCTTTAATGCAGACGGCACAGTTTAAACAAAGGCACAAAGTGAATTCTTGGAATAAGAACACTTGATGGGGGCTGTAGCAAAGGATGGGGAGTGGATACAAATAGGATTGAAAACTAGCCAGAGGGCCATCCTGGTCAGCCAGTGTCGGTAACTCTAAGCCAGAGCATAACTCAAAAAACAATGGGCGAAACTTTAAATGTTATGGATCACACATTTATATGTTCATATCTGATTTTTAAAAATATTTCTCCTTAATAAATACATAACATTGCATAGCAGTTAAAAACGTGGGCACTTTAATCAGACGACTCCACCCCACAGCTCTGCCATGTCTGCCCTGTTGAACTTGCGCACATTAATTTACCTGTGTGAGCCTCAGCTTCCTCTTCTGTAGGATAGAATGTGATAATAATAGTGCTTCCCTAGTACAACGAGGATCATTGAATAAAATGATGCACATAAGACTCATGGCAAAATATCCAAGTCGGAATAAAGCTCCAAAAATGGTACTTGCTACTGAAATTGTTGCTATCACCACTGTTCGGAAAGGAAAGCTTAGTAATATGCCTCTAGGAGATTTGACAACCTGTATCCTTTAGCTGTCCTCTGACGTCCTCAGTATGCTTTTATCTGTCCTAAAATGTGCGCAAGATAGAGCCAAAGAGAGAGCCCCACACAGGTCAATGAGCGACTGAAGTGCCTTGAGAGGAGTGGCCCCCAGCCCTGCCTCTCAATTTGTGTCTCAGCTCAAACAGCGCTGAGCTCACCCAGTTCCAACCCTGCCTTAGGCCTCAGTTTGGTTGTGTCCACACCAGACACAATATCAGAGCAGAGAAGAATGGGAAGGCGCCTGACAACTGCTCTTCTGGAAGCTGCCTGGGAAATCAGTCTTCTTGGCCACTATCAAAGCTTCAGAGCAGCCTAAGTTGAAAACTGATTCCACATAAAAAAGTAACTTTTTCTCCATGAGAATGTTATTTTCCTTGTCTTTATTGAATCACTGGCTTCATCATTTTGGGGTTTATGAGCTGAAATTTCTGTCTTCCTTGAATGAAACCCTGTGGTTAGGTAGTGGTTCTTTTGTACTTATGCTGATTGGTAGTTTTGAAGAAAGAAGGGGAAAAAAGGAAAAGAAAATGATGAGGATGAAACCACCAGTTGGCTTTTCTCTGCTTAAATATTTTCTAGTTTAGTTTTAGATAAAACAGTATTTGATCGATGAATCTTTAAAACAGTACTGTGAGAACTTTGAGGGGGTGTTGTCATGGAAATGGGAAGTAGCATGATCTAGAATCATATTTTTTCCCTTTCCCATCAAAAAATAAAACATATGGCATAGGCCTTGAATGGACAGCAAATTTTGATATTTCTTTCTAAGATTTCCCTTATACTTTTTTCCTAGATTTAACCAGAAAATTTGTTTCTGTTATTAATCAAATGATCTTAATAAGATATAGTGAGCTACTTTATGATGTGGCGTAGCATCCTGAATATAAGAGCGGTTTTGCGTTACTGATGGGTTGAGTGTTCCCTTAAATATCACATTTTTCTTAGGAGATACTGATTATTCTAGATAATGTTGTTTTAAATAAAAGAATTACTCTGATCAGCTCTTTCTCTCTCTCTGGCCTTTGTCCCTATTTCCTTCTCTCTGTCTCTTTTTTTCCCCTTTTTCCTTCTCCCTCTTTCACATGCATTTGTCTGTACAATCACTCATTCAATCTACGTTTATTAGCACTTAAAGGAATTCAGAGTAGAGGGTGGGGTAGACTTGGGAATAATCATAATTCAGAAAGAACAGCAGCCTCTCAATCATAAAGATCAAATTTCTCAACACACTCAAGGGAGAAAAACTTAAAGTTGAGAAACTTAAACACTGAGAAGCATAAATCAGGGTTGAAGTAAAACCTAAGCCTACTAAAGCCTGTGTATTTTTATTACTTACAATGACCAAAGTAAATCGGTGACTGTTCTTCCTGCTTTCACACTCCACGTTCATGGCTCCCTCTGACTGGATTCCACTGAGCCTCCAGAGACGCAGAATGGCTTGAATGTTGGTGTAGAGGGTTGAAAAAAGACCATCTTAATAATTCGTTGCCTTAGTTTTGCTTGTCAGGCAAAGGAATTCATATACCCCCTGCTCCATTTTTAGGTTCCAGGATGACATTGAAGTTTTGACATCCGGAGCAATTTCTTGTTCATCGCTGAAGCCCAGAAGATGTGAGATTCGTGCAGAGAGCATCCCAGAGTCTGTCAGGGGCATGTCCTGGGGCTGTGCATTTCCCCAGGCTTCTCCTGATGCTGCTTGGAGGGAGATATGGAATGACTCAAATATGCTTCTGCTGAGGAGACCGTGAATGCTCAGACCGGAGTATATCTCTTAAAAAAAACAAGGCAAAAACACCTGCAGAGTTGGGTGAAAAAGAGCTGCCATTTGGTAGATTTATGTTTATGTCCACGTGGGTGTACTCCTCTAGTAACAAAAACTGCTCTGTGTTTATGTTCTGTGAAAAACAACCATCATCTTAGTCTCCAGCTCTTAAGGAAACAACTGCCTTAATTTAGCAAAATACCTTGACAACCACTTGGGATAGCACGTGAGTCACTGAGCGCATTGGGTAGGGAAAGAAATGGAAGTAAAAGAGAGAGCTCAACTGCTGACAGTTAGAGGACAGGCATCCAGAAAGCAGGAGAGGAGACCAGACAGGAGAGATAATCTCCTTCGATTATCGAAGGAGATGGCCAAGCAGCGTGGAGCAATTTCCAAGAGACTAAGTTGTCATGTTTCATCTTAGGATGCCTCCTCTGCTGTCTGTAAACTCCTTGGATCTGCCTAAAATTACAGTAAAGACCTTGTTTGTTTGTAGAAATAATGGAAAAGGGTTAGATCCATGTCTCAATCAGTGCCAAATGAGGATAATAAGGAATAACAGCAAGTGAGGAGCAGAGATGGTTCAGCAGTGTCTGGAAGTCATGGCTGGAGGTGACTATGAGAATGTGAACCAGTCCTAGTACTCACAGTGCACAGGTAACGGAGGCAAAATTCTGGGCGTTGTGGGAAAAAAACCCAGAAGTAGAGACACATATATTGGAATTACCCAACACAGGAACTCACTCTTGGAGAAAGATTGTTGCTGGAGGTTTCTACGAGACCTTTTGGAGTCCTCAAGGATATAATGGCCAAGTGATTTGAGTAAAAAGGAATTCACCGTATGTCCTGGCAAATGAGCATTTGCCTAATATATTCCATTAATGATGACTAGAACAGATAGTTCCTACTAGGCAAACTTCCCTTCAGATTGCTTAACGTAGCATTCCTGCTATGGGGCAGGTACAACCTATTTAAGGAGGCTGTTGTTGGAAGAGCCCAAAGGCCCTTAGAAGATTCTTCCCTACCTAGTCCTGTCTGAGCTCTCTCCCGCCCTAGAGAGGTTCACACTGGAGCATGTGGAGTATCAGCCAGGTAGACAACTATGAGAATTTTGCTTTCAGGTAGAGTCATGAAGCATTTAAAGTCCTAAAATAAGTCCACTATAACCAAAGAGTGGCCCAGGAGGCAAATCCTTAATTAGTACTGGGTTAAAGCCAGTAAAAAATAAGTTCGAGTGTCAAAGAGTATGCACTTAACCAAATCCGTTCAAAAAACTAGACTGGAAGTCAGGAAAAACTGCATAAAATAGGAGGAATTGGGGGGCTAGGACGAGGTGACTGTCTCCGTTGAACTGCTGGGTGTCTGGCTCACTGGTACTTGCTGTCAGCCATGTGGTTTGGGTTTCTGGCTGAGTTGGTTCCACTTAATGTATAGGTTCAGGGTAAGGTGTCAAGGAAACAGCCCAGAGAACTCACTGGGAGCTTAATCCTCCTGGGAGTGACAGAAACCAGTATGACTCAGCCGTTCTGTTTAATTCCCCAAATCCATGACCTACCCTTTGTGGTGCAATTGAAACAACATCAACTACAAAGGAAAGAAAAATGATCGATTCCCGAGTCTTCTGACAAATTATTAGTTCTTATTTCAGAAGACCCATTTTATGATTCTGAGTCTCTAAACGTTAAGATAAAGGCTACCTACCTTGCCAGGCTGTTTGTGAGGATCAAATAAAACATATCTGTGAAAGTAAATCAAGCAGTGTTCAGTAAACACTAGTTTGAACCTTTTTCTCCCTCCTTTCTTCCTGCTCTCTCGCTCTTTCTTCCCCTGTTCCTCCTGTTTATCTTCCACAGTGGGTACCTTAGAGGCATCATTCCCTGAGCATCAGACCCACCAAGACTTCCAATTAAGTCTGATTTTCAGTACTCACGTAGGCCTTGCCACAGTGACCTTCACATGCATTAAACTGCTGGCTTCCTCCCACGCCATCTCAGCTTGGGTGATGCGCTATGCCCACATGGACGTAAGCAGAGGGTGGTTGTAACCCTGAGTCAGGGTCCCTCAGGGAAGATGAGCAGAAACCTCAGCAAACTCAAAGCATGTGTTTTACATGTCAGGAGAGAGCACAAGGGCAAACTGTCTGTCAACTGTTTCCACTGCTGACTGGGGACGCCTTACTGAGAGCACCCCAGCCATTGCTGTTCAAGTGTCCCTTAAGGTGACTCATTCTCCTTTGCCCCATATTAATATTAATCTGTATTAATAGTCCAAGTGATATGGATATGGTAGCACCCTCTGAAAAGAAGTTACCCATAGACTTACAAAACAGGGTTCAAGCAGACCATATTGATATTCATGTGACCAGAACTGTGCACTATTTATTTTGCAAGCAGATAAGGAAAGGCAACTGCAGCCCAGGGGAAAGTTATGGAGGCCTCTGTAGAAGGGTGACAGCTGAAACCATGCAACAGGATGAGATCCCTCATGGAGAGAGTGCAAGCTAACACTTAGGGAGCAGGCAGAGAAAAATGGGATTAAAAAGGCCAGACAGAGTGAGAGGAACATACCAGAATAAAGTAATATCTCTAAAAAATCAAGCATCAAGAATTTCAAGAAGTCAAAAGGGGTAGGGGCTACAGGTATGCGTTGACATACAGGTTGAGTATGATAGAGAAGCCTTTCAATGACTTCCCATTTCTCCTAGAATAAGATCCCAAATTCTTGACAATGCCCCAATGCCCTTCAGCCTCATCTCACACTATTCTCTCATTCTCCCATCTCCAAATCTCTGCTCCAGCCTCACTGGCTTTCTTTTAGTTCCTCTAATGCACTATGTTCCCTCCTACCACAGGGCCTTTGTACATGCTCTTCCTCTGCCTGGAATACTCTTTCCCTTAAGTGCCCCTTAATTGATTTTTCTGATCTCAGATGAAGCATCATTTCCTCAGCGAAGCCTTCCTCGATTGATCCAGGCCAAGTCAAATTCCTTAATTATATGCTTCTATAGAATCATGTTTCTTTCCATCTTAGCACGAATCTCAATTTATAATAATGCATTCATTTGTATTACTTAATAAAAACGTTTCACCCACCCGATTGTAAACTTTGTAAGTGTAGGACTTAAGAAATTTTCAGCACAGCCATCAGCATTTTAGCCAAACAGCAATGGTTGCCAACCAGAATCAAGTCTGGAGTGAAAAGAGACTTCCTGTGCTCTCTGTCCCTTGGTACATGCCAAACAAACCCCCACAAAATCACCTTGGTGTTTCCCCGTGATTTGGCACTCAAGACACACTCTGACACATCAAACTTGCTGGTTGCGTTGTTATAAGATAAGCCATAAAGCAGGTTTTCTAGCCACTAGTTCTTAATCTCTGGAAGGCCTACCAACTCCTTTAAGAATCCAATGAAAGCTGTGGCTATTGTTGTGGGTTGAATGATGTCTCCTCCACAAAGCCACGTTGGAAACCTAGCCCCCATTACTTGTGAATGTGATCCTATTTGGGAACACAGTCTTTGCAGATGATCAAGTTTAAGATGGGGTCATTAGGGTGGGCCATACTCCAATAGAACTGATGTCCTTATTTATATAAAGGGAAAATCTGGACACAGAGACAGACACAGACAGAGGGGGACAGTGTGAAGACACAGCGAGGACACTGTCTATAAGCCAAGGAAATGTCTGAGGCTAGCAGAAGCTAGGAGAGAGGTTGGGAACAGATGCTCCCTCAGAGGCCACAGAAGGAACCAACCCTGTAGATGCACTGATTTCGGGCTTCTAGCCTGCAGATCTGTGAGGTAATAAATTTCTGTTGCTTGAGCCACCGAGTTTGTGATTCTTTGTTAAGGCAGCCCCAGAAAGCTAATACAGATGCTCTCTCTAGACATAAAAGACTTTACAGACATACATGACTCTGCGTGTAATTTCAGGGTATTCACAGATCCACTGAAGCCCACGTCACTAATTCCTCCACAGACACTATAAAATCCCGGGACCAAAATCCCACGGGATTAGGGCAAAGAAAGAAGGGAAAGCAGAATGTGGGCATCTGCAACTGTTGGCTACATGTTTGGCCCTTGGCCAGACACCTGACATTTGTTATTTCATTGAATCCTCGTAACCACTCAATTAAGTAGATGTTAGCATCCCTGTTTCAAAAAGGAGGAAATGGAGACGCTGAGAGATGTGACATCGTGCACCAGTTCATACAGCTAGAGAGCTGTTGTGCTGGGAATGAGGCCCAAGTTTGTTTTACCCTGAAACCAAGGCTTTTTCCGTTCTTCCCCTGCCTCTGAGCAGGAGTGATACATGAGACCCAAAGCACATGATGCGTGGTTTCCGGGGCTGTGAGGTTCCAGCGACCAGAGTCAGGCATGTGTCAGTGGCTTCGAGGGAAACAGGAGAATAACTTAAAAAAAAAAGTTAAAGAAAGGCCATTTCTTTGGACTGTTTTCCTTTCATTGTTTGGTATTATAACTTCTTTTGAACTAAGGATTTTGACATAGAAGGACATCTACTGTTGCTAGGCAAGGAGGGAGACAGCAAAGGATTGATTTAGGCATACTGATGATGATAATTGTCAATAGGATTTTATGAGAGGGAATAGTAGTGTGGATGAGACAGCAAAGCAAAGTCAGTCTTTCATTCATCAAAAAATATTTATTGATCCCCCCATTGGATGGCAGGTTGCCTGTTCAGTGGACAAAGTCTGGCTGCATAGAGCCTTGAGTCTGGAGGGGGAAACCAACAGTTACATCAATCAATACAATAAAGTGTTGTGTGACAAACAAAAAAACAGTGTACTATATAGAAAGTAGTGGGGGGTAACTACCCACTTCTAGTCAAGGAGAAAGCTGGGTCTGAGTTTACTCCAAAGTCTGAGTAGTGATTATCCTGACACAGGGAGGTGAGAGAGGGGTGGTTACAGGCAGAAGAAACATGTGCAAAGATCCTGAGGCAACAGAAAAGGTAATACATTTGAAAACCTGAAGGCAATTCATCACAACCTGAGTGTGGAATGGGAAGGGATAAAGAAGTAATGACCCTAGAGAGGTGTGCAGGAGCTAGCTCACGAAGGACTTGTCAGTAGCTGAGCGATGGAGACTGAGTTTCCACCAGAGAACACTGGGAAGCCATTAAAGACTGGCAACGGAGGAGGGGTGTGGGAGACAGGACTACTTGCTGTGGGAGTTGAGCAACTGAGACTACTTCGTTTCCAACTGATTTGTCCTCTCCCACCTCGGGCAGAGAGCGAGGTTTGCCCTCCACCAGCCCTAGACAAGGTCTACAAGTCCCCAGGTCTGTCGAAGGCAGGCGTCCACAGGCACTGCCTCTAGCAGGGGCGGCAGACGGCATCCGGGGGAACCGCTGGCCAGTGCCCCCTGGCGGCCCACACTCCACCTCAGCTTGGAGTTCACCCAGGCTCACCTCGTTCGGGGGTTACTGTGGGATGAAGGGGACTCAGCCTGGAAGCATGCGTCTGAATCTTTATGCCACATGCTTCTCCGTTTGTGGCCTGTAAAAATCTTAAAAGGGTTTTGGTTTTGCTTCACTGAGGCCACAGGGAGGTAATACTTAAAAATGTCACCCTGCCTCACCACCACAGAAAACTCAGAAAATTCAGTTCACTTGAGAGCTTCCCTGCTGTCTCCTTCAGGTGCAAATGTAGAGACTCCGTCAAAATGTGTTTGGGTGTGAGGGACAGCTCTTCCAAACATGCAGAGGACATGAGAGTTAAGGTCACATTCATGCTGTTCTCATCTCCAGCCATTGGCCTCTGAGGATGGGGACAGAACCCCTAGATATGTGGGTACCAAAGAGAGCAGACTCTCTGTTCTGAGGATTTCTTTTCATTAAGGACAGAATTTCACATATGCTGAGTGCCCTCCATACTCAGAGAACTAGGGTGCTTGTGTGCTCAGGCATTATCTTTCACTTTAGTAAAGCTGTGAAGGAATTACTAGGATTCTCTTTTTTATAGCTATGGAAAATGCAGCCCAGAGAGGGCTGTAGATCAGATCAGAATTCCACATGGGTGGTTTGACTCAGAGGCCTCAGTTTCCCTGTCCCCCACTGGGGTTACAGGCTGACCTGTGTGAACCGGCTGTTTCACCACCCGGCCCTGTGACCTTGGACAAGCTGCTTAATCTCTCTGTGCTTCCCATTCCTTAACTACGAAATAGGTAATATACACATTCATCTCATAGGACCATTATGAGTTAAATGAATTAGTGCTTGTCAAATACTCAAGACAGTGCCCGGTGATCAGTAAGCGCTATAAAGAACTTACCCGTCATTATTATTATAACCAGAAAGAGAGCAAAGTCCTAGCTTTATCAGGGCAAAATAGGATACTGCCTGAGGTTTCTGGGATGAAAATAAATACATATATAACCAAATAAATATATAAAAAGGGAACAAGACAAAGAACACTCGATACCCAACCTCAACAGCTCATTCCAAGAAATCTTCCCTAACAACAAAAAAGAAACCGCCAAAGCAGATACATGAGAAATGTTGGTTTTTAAAGATTGTTTTCCAGTAAAAGCTAATTCCTTTATTTGAGTCTCTTCCCCTCCCTCCCCTTTCCCCGCAACTTCTCTAACGATCTGGACGAACTGAATAATATCATCTTCGTCCCATGATTATCTACCATTATTATTGGCATCCTCAAGTAGAGCGCATCCAGAGAATTTTAGAGAAGCTTCGCAGTCATTAAAATCTTCAACCTCAAAGTTTGTTCAGCTTATCCTCGGCTACGACTGGGAGAACAGAGACGTAGGGATTTAGTGACTTTCCTTAATGGACCTCAGCACAAAATCCTAAATTGTAGCTGTGGTTATGGACCCAGAACTTTCTATAGAATCTTTCTCCTCAGAGTTTGTTGTTTTATGAATTCAGTTCAGTTAGCAAATCTCTATTGAGCATTTACTTCTGCAAGTAACTATGGGGAATTCAAGAAAAGTTGAAGACGGGAACCTGCTCTTGAGAAAAATAGAGTCTAGCTGGGAAACCGCGATCATGTTCATCAATAGTCTCACGTTAAAAGTTGTTATCTGCCGGATTCTGGCTGGGGTATTAGGAAAGCACCAAAATATCTCTCATACACAGTTGAAATGGTATTGAAACCATTCCATCATAAAGTCATTTTTTTTAAGTCACACTTTCGTCCCCCCACCCTCCAAAAAAACATCAAATGACTACTTGCCCTGCTCACGTTAGGAGTAATTTCCTCTAGGCCCGTGATTCTCCAACAGCATCAGCATCAGCATCGCCTGGGAGCACGCTAGAAATGCAAGTTCTCAGGCCTGACCCACATTCTATTGAATCTGAAACTCTAGGGTGGCGACCAGCCATCTGTTTTATCAACTCTTTCCGGTGATTTCACTTCATGCTACAATTTGAGAACTGCTGCTCTAGGAGTTTATTCTAATCCCCTGCCCCAAATTGGGTTAAAGGCCTGTGGGCACACAAGGTGTTTTTGCCTGAATATGTGAATTTTGGAGAAAAGAGGATCCAAAGATTCCATGGCCAGTAAAGGGAAGACTCCAAGATTTTAATAGCTCATGAGGTTGAATGAACACCCTTTGAGAAAAGAAAGAAAACTACTGGATAGAAGATTGCCCCAACTCTCAAAGATGAATGGAGGCAGTGCCAATGTTTTCTTTAAAAAAGAAGATGGAGCCTATGACGAGAAATGGTCAAGTGATTCATTAAAACTTAAAAAAGTTCTACAGCACAGCCAGACTGCAAGAATTTAGCTGGAAATATGTTTAAAGTTGGCAATGCTAAATGCTCATCTCGATAATTTGGGGGTAGGAGTAGGGGGATGTGGCATAAGGAATTTTCTAAGGCTTTCAATTTCATATCAAATACTTTCCAGAAACGCAGCAGAGTAAGGTTAGCAGCTGTGTGAGAGTCCTTATGCCATCATCAACCCTTTAACATCACTGGGGATTATAAACTTTTTAACATTTACCAGTCAAAGGAGGTTAAAATGGCATCATGTGGTTGTCCAACTTTCATGTCTTTGAGTACTGCTGAAGTCAGACATTAAACAATGTTTATTAGCCATTTGTCTTTCTTCCTTTGTGAATTGTGTCCTCTGCTTATTTTCTAATGAACTATAAATAGTAATTGATTGGTAAAATTTCATATTATGTAGGAAGTACATTGTAAAATGTTTCCCTCCAGTTGCCAATTGTCTTTAATCTCCTTTATGATATTATATATATAATATTATGATATTATGTGACATTGTAACGTTATATATCTATTATATATTATATATCACATATATGATATACACATTTTTATATAGACAACTTTATGTAGTCAGTTCTGTTTCCCTTATGTGGTTTCTTTCAACTTTTTTTTTCTTAAATTTTTTTCAATCCAAGATCAAGATATGTTTTCCTGTATTTTATTTTAATAGCCTTAAAAAAAAAACTCTGGCGTGGTTTCGTGCTGTGTTTGCATCCATCTTTTTAATGAGCTACAATTTGCTTCAGTGTATGGTATGGCTAAAACTACGGCTAGGTTTTTTTTTCCTAAAAGAAATACATGATTTTCTCCATACTTTTTTGGTAAAAAAGTCCATCCCTCATGTGGGTTTATGATTATGAAATGTTAAATTTGTGTGTCTCTTTCAAGACTATCGTACCCAATGATTTATCTGAGAATTCTAGAGTCTGTCCAACTTTTTATTTAACACTTCTTTTTATAGCTAACATCTCATAGAGTCCACGACTGAGTTTCCTTTTCTTCTCTAGTTCCAATTGCTTATTTTTCCCATTAAACTTTAAAATTACTTTGTCAGATTGCAAAGGAAGCCCTTTTAGGATTGGAATTAGATATTTTTAACCCCTCTATTAAGTGAAAAAAATTCTCTCTATAGACTACTTAGTAGGTAAATTTTAAAAGTGATTAAAAATCATTATATACTGCTGTGCATTTGTGAAGTTCATGTACTTTATTTACAACATATATCCCACACATTTCTTGTAAGGGTTATTTCCAGGAGTCTTTGTTTTCCCGATGCTAGTAAGAATATCCTTTCTGTTTTCATTTTATTTGTGATCCTGTCTGGTATTTTAAAAACTATTGATTTTTAAAATATTTACCTTCAAAATCTCTTCTATCTAAACAGATGTTCAACCAAGCAGCAAGAGGCCGGTCTCTCGAGTGGGCAGACACGTTCAGGGTTACAGGTGGTGTGGGCAGGGGAAAGGGAGCCCCGTTCAGAAGCTGCTCCCTCTGCATCACTTGTCCCTCACAGGCCTCATCCTACGTGGCGGGGGGAGTCATATGCATGAGTTATTTGGTAGGGCCATGTCTTAGTCCATTTCGGCTGCTATGACAAAGTGCCTCAGACGGGGAGGCTTATAGACAGACATTGTGTCTCACAGTGCTGCCGGCTGGGAAGACCAACATCAAGATCACCTGCAGATTCAGTGTCTGCCGAGAGCCTGCGTCCTGGTTCATGGACAGTTGTCTTCTCACTGTAACCTCACATGGTGGGAGGGGCGAGGGAGCTTTCTCAGGCAGCTTTTATGAGGACACCAATGACCTCGTGATCTAATCACCTCCCAAAAGCCCCTCCTCGAAACACCATCACCTGTGGATTAGGATTTCAACATATGAATTTTGGAGTGACAGAAACATTCAAACTATAGCAGGTCAATTTGTCACTAGGAGGTGGCTGGCCTCAACTGCTGGTGGCTCTCTAAACTTTGTCCTCAGCTTTGACCCTTAGCACAATTCCATGAAAACAGGAAAAATTCTATCTGATGGCCTATTACACAGCATCCCAGACAGACACGGTCAAGCATATATACACATTGTTCATAAATAATGAAATGTTCTCCATAGTTCTGATAGTACACACACACACACACACACACACACACACACACACTACTCTTCTAGATACTAGACTAGAATTTCTCCTGCTGCCATTGTCTAGTTCTCTGAATTTGAGGTAAATTACATCACGACTAAGACTTCCCCGGGATCTCTGTGATTTCGCCTTCCTCCTCACCATCCCCGTTGAATCCATCAACCCATCCCACTGACTCTACTTCCAAACACATGCTAACTCTGTCCCCTTCTCCCCAGCCCACTGTCGCCACCCTCAGGCAAGCAGCCGTTGTCTCTCCCCAGGGCAGCTGCAATAGCTTCCTCTTCTTGGTTTCCCTCCCGTTCCTCTACCAGGTGTTTCCACATAACAGACAGAAGGATCTTTTGAAAATATGTCAGATTTTGTGACTCCTTTGCTAAAAATTTTCAGTTAGCTCCCTATTGCCCTTAGAATACAGTGCAGACTCCTTGCTCTGGCCCCCAGCATGTAGGGTCTGGCCCTTGCCTGACCCTTCAGCCTCATCTAGAGTCACTCTCTTTGAAGGTCTTGCCCACAAAGCTCCCTCCCCTGGGCCCGTACATTTCCCCAAGAAAGATGAACTCATTGCATACTGACGCTGGATCTTTTCACAGCTTCTTGACATTGAGCTCCCTATTTGAAGGGCACCTCCTCCGAGAGGCCTTCCCTGACCATTTCCATCTAAAGTAGCTATTTATTCATTCTACTCCATCACTCTCTTTTCATTCTCTGAGCAGTTCCTGTCTCTCTCTGGCTTTTTAAATGGTCTTTCTGTTGCCCACCTGCCCACCACCACCAGCATGGAAGCACCCTGAGGGCAGGCCTTGCCTGTCTTGTCCTTCAACGTACCCCAGTGCCTAGAAGAGAGTCTCACACACAGGAGGGGTCAGTAAGGCTCAGGGAATGAACGCGTTCCTGATCATTTGGACAGGTGATACTTCGTCTTCAGCCTGAAAACTACAGTCCCCAAGACCCTTTTCTCTCTTTGGGTGACTTCACATACTGTGAGCAATGGCCCACTGCCTGTCCTGTTTCACTCCTGGCTGCTGCTAGGCATAGTGTTACCTGGAATTGATTCAGGAAAGTGACGCTATTGAGGAGTGGCATGAAAATAGAGGATGGAGGGATGGCTTCCGCTGCCCCAGAAATACTCTCTCCCAGTAAAGGAGATAACCACTGGCTTTCTGACTGGTCAGGCAAGACCTTTGGCGGAAATGGGAATAGTGGTTGGGAACATTGTCGTACCTTATTCCTGCTTGCTCTGCTGTTTTGCAAAGCCTAGGAGTGAAATGGTCATGCTCCACGCTCAGCTAAACCCTCTGATGGCTAGTCAGTGATAATTCTTGCACAAGCTGGCAAACTGCTGATGGATACTTCTCATTTCCAGCACTATTGTGACTTTATGTCTTTTTTGGTTTGTTTATTTAAATGGACATTTGACCATGAAGTTTGGAGAAAGACATGAAGATGCCACCACAGCCCAGAAGTACACAGGTGCTGCTGTCAAACAAAGGTGATTTTGATGTAGTTTTTTATTCAGCTCATGTTCAAAATTGGCTATAGAGAATTGTGTTTTAATGTGTTCGTTCAGTCTTTTCCTCGTTTAATAAAGATGACTTTTGTAAGAAATGTGTTAATAGCATTTACCTAATAGGTAAAATAATAGTTGAAAATTGTTATCAATTATCCTCCCAAGTCAAGGGCATTTGACATGAACCTCAGTCTTCTTATTTATGAACAGAAATAATAATAACAGTATCTAACTCAAAGTTTTTGTAGAGATCAAGTGAGACAATCAGTGTAAAACTCTGAACAGAGACTCTGACACAAGGTAAGTCCTGGCTAATGTTCTCTAAGATTGAGGTTGATATTATTTTTATTTTCTTTCTCCTTAATGCACTGTGTGCAAAATGGCAAGAACCATGAGAGCAACATTTATTAAGAGAAAGTCACTATTATTTGTAAAACTAAGCTTCTATTATCCCTGTTGGTCCCTGAGTATGGCTAAGGGTGGGAACATTTCTGCCTATGGGTGTGGAAGCAATGGAGAATGGACAGAGATATCTTGGAGGGCAGGCCAGTTAATGGGTCAAGGTAAGCCCATGGGGGTCACTGCCTTCATGGGTTACCATAACCCAGATTAACCCTTAGCAGATTTACATAGTCATAAAGGGTTGATTTTTTTGGTCCATGGAAGATTGGTCAGACTCTCTCAGGAGAAAGAAACCAAAAGTAGGAGGTATCCAAATTTTTGAGTGCCTATTCCTTGCAGTCATCAACTACACACTTTATAAATGCTATTTCATTTAATCCTAACAAAACCCTTTAAAGCAGGAAGTAGAGAAAACAGCTCCTAGAGAGTTCCAATAACTTCTGGGGTAATAAATGACCTAATCGGCATGTGAACTCAGGTACGCATGATTTCAAACCCTTGTCCTTTCTGTTGCACCACCCAGTCTCCCTCAAAACTGATGTACCTGAAGCAACTTCACTTTGTTAAGAGACTGGTATATAAATCAGAGTGACAATGCGTTATTTTACAGTGGTGTTTTTAACCTTTCCAGTGAGTGGAATACTTAAATCTGCCATTTAGGACATTCACCTGTGACAACAAATTACTCGAAAAGTAGAACTTGTGATCAGAAGGGAATCCACCTAGTCTGAAGGAACAATTCTTCCAGGTCACCGAGTTTATTGAATTCTGCCTGACCCATGGGCCTAGCCAGGTCTTTCTCTTGGTGTTGGGTGTTCCTCTTCAGGCAGGTTGGCTATTACCCTGACCAGCCAAGGTCTAGGGAAGGCAGCATTAGGCATGGAGGCAAATACTATCTTCCCAAGTCCTTGCCCCTTTCCCCTGGTGCTAGTGGGTCTGCTCTATGTGCCCTTTTGCTGCACTGGGAGTGATAAGATCTACCTGAGTTGGGATTTTCAGTAGAATGGACAGACCTAGCAGTCTGGCCTGCTCTGGCCTGCAGCTACTTCGGCCTCTACGTCCTCCACTCAGTCTGGCCTTGTTCACCAGAGTTCTACAGAAGGACCCTGCGGCCAAAGCCCCAGCTCCATAATGGTGAAGGTTTGCTTGGCTCAGTCTTCTGAGCTCGCTCCTCTATGGATCCTTGACAGGGAGAGGGAAGTAAAATCTGGGCGTTCCTGGATCTTGGTCAAAGTAACAACACGTGACTTCAATCTCATAATTGTCCCCCCATATCCTCTATATATCTGCCAGATTCCATAATTTTCTCTGCTGGACATGGTTAGATGAACACTGCCAAATCCTTGGTCTTAGATTCACTAACTAAATTCCAAGTAAACCAATCTCCTTCTGCTAAAACACTTTGTCTTCAGACAATGATAACATTCCAGTGTTCTTTCACGTCAACCGCATTCTGACAGCACCTCGATGAGATGGCATTCCAACGGCAATCTTGCTTTAATGGGACTTCATAATTTCTCCAGTTCTTCAGCCCTGAACATGCAGACCTTCTGTTTCCATGCTTAAATATCTAAACGGTTCATTTATCCATTCATTATGTATTGGTCCTATTCTTTCAAAAACAGAGCTTAATCTTATTTCCAAATTTGGAGGCAACTAAGTTTAACCCATTTTTGTCTGACTTCATTAAGTAAATTGGTTACTAACACTCTCTAGAGACATATGGATCATCTAAATGGAAAATTTATTAACTGACTTATTTTTGAACAGTCTGAATGTGCTGAATGGTTATATATGATGAGAATCTAGAGAAAACTTTATCTCCATTCCAGGAGCAACCATGCAAATACCATAACAAACTCTATCATTCTTGCATTATCTGAGCTATGTGAATTATCTGAATAAAATTGTTTCCCCCTCTTCCTAACCCCTAACCCAAGAAATACAAAGTCCTTATGTCTGAACTGGAAAGGTAAGGGGTTTGGGAAGAGTAAGATAGACTAGTGAGTTTTCAAACTCACATGGTAACTTGTTGTTGTCCGAGGACTAGCTACATAATGATATAATTTTCATACAAAGTTAAACCAAAAAGTGTCCTCCAACGTTCAATTTCTACACACTTGAACACATCAGAATACTGAACTTTAGTTGTTCTGAGTGGACAAAATAAAAACCATTTTAAATTTATTGAACTGAAAAAGCAGGGACAATATTCCTAAAACCAGTAGGCTTTCCCTTCAGGCTATTTCCCTCCCTCATTAAATGGCAACATCTACTAAGAGGTGCGTAGATCCACAGGCATGGGAGCAACTCTGAATTTCTGATAGAAGGGGCCAGTGGTTCATGGTTAGGGAAGAACATTCCGTTTGGAAAGGCTCTGTAGTGGGGTAACTTAAAGAGGAGACTTCAGAGCTGGGAATCTCTAATGTGCTGCTCCAGTGTGGCTTGAACTGGTCTTGTGTTCACATCAACACATATCAGTAACGTTGGATTGAGAATTTATGATGATAAATCAAATAGTTCCTCCTCCTCTTCTTTTCTCTCTCTCTCTCCTTCTCTCCTTCTCTTCCCCTTCCTGCTCCTCATCCTAGTTATCGTCATCGTCCTCTTCTTTTTTTCTTCTTCTTATTCTGTTAAGCTGTGAAGTGAAGTAAGTTGAACCAAAAAGAAACTTCATAAAATCATACACCTTTCTTGGGCTTGAAGCATCACTTTACTTTACTCCCGTGATGCTACTGTGCTCCATAGGTCGTTAAAAATTCCTAAGATCATGCAAGACAGACCAACCTATGTCTTCACTTCATCATCCCCGAGGACCCAGAGAGACAAGAGCTGCTAAGGAAAGGTCATTTAACACTTTAGAGTCAAAAGTTCTGCAAAAGTAAAGGGCCTTGCTTAAAAGACACTAAATTGCAACTGCTGATCCCACACGCCCATCAACTAATGTGATTACAGAATGCTTCAGAAATAATTTTTATCTTAGTCTTTTTGTCATCAAAAGTTTTCAATTTAGTTTTTACACAACTTTGTTTTTCCTGGAAAAGAATTCTGCATTTTGTAATAGAATTTAATGGGAAACTTGGCTTTGCTAAGATGTGCTTATTCCATAAGATAGTATGGATGTACCGTGACTCCACAACAAAGGTACCATTTCTGCCACTGATTGTGAAACAAAACCAAGACGCTCTAAATTTCTATGATTCATGTGTCTAGCCCAAAACTACACTGTTAATCAAACAGATTTGTGTATTTAGTTAACTTAGAACTTTCCAGTACTTTAGGTTGGTGCCTCCCGGTTGGAAAACTAATATCGGTGTTTTTCAACCTTTTTCCAGACTGAGAAAACTAGTCAACTAGGCTGAGTGGTTACTAAATAACATACTTTAGGCTTGAAACACTACTTCACAAGATAACCCTTTGACTTATTATTTGTATTTTTTGATAATTTTCTTTATCACAACTATGGAGCTCAAACGAAAATTACAATGATAGCCACCATGTTTTAGTAAGAAGAATATCTATTTTGCTATCAAAAATGATCCTGATAAAGGAAAAGAACATGTAGCTACGCAATTTAAACAAATGTTTGTTAAAGTCGATATAAGATATGCCATTGGGGCCCACAGAGCTGCAGCACAGCACACACAGGCACACACACACACACACACACTCAGATTACCAAGAGACTGCATGTCATAGTCACTGCAAATTGTCCCTAAATTATAAGATAATTATAGCCCACTCGTTGATCGCTGAGGCTACGTTGCATTTCCACCTTAAAGATGAACTAGATATTGTAAATATGTGTTCATTGTTGCTCTAATGAAAACAATACGGACTTAAAATGGGGATATCCTAAAAGTAAGCGTCACTCTCCCTGAATAAAATTTACAACAAATTAAAGGCCCAGTATTTTTTCTACACAGGTAGCTGAGCTAATAATTCTGCTTTAAAACAAATAAAAATATATTTCAGTTGTTATTATTCTAGCATGATTCTTAAAAGGAAAGATTATCAATGCTAGAATATCCATATATAAGGTTAAGCTTATCTTTTCAAGAGATGTCTACTGACAAGGCCTTTAAATCTCATAAATTTTTCACAAGACACTTAGAGACTCAGTCTCTCCTCGGAGTGAAAGCATTTTGAGTCACAAGGAAGGCAAGGATGTTGCTGCTTTCAGTAGATGGATCTATAACATCCATCCAAGATCTACTTACCTGGAAAAACTGAAGAACACTCTCGTGTAGTACAGGCGGATATACAGGCAAAGTGATTTAAAATAACACAGGGAAAATTGAGAGGGTAGAGTTAGCAAAGGAAATCCAGCAAGAGGTGAATATTAAGTTTTCAGATAGTGTGGAATTTAGCTTGGTGGGAAATTAAAAGCACTTCATGGCTTATTTCCTCAGAGAT